>NC_135423.1:24526469-24733969 GCF_051991245.1 Festucalex cinctus | reverse complement strand
ATTTTTTTTTTTGACTCACTGAAATTAAATCACATGAAATAGTTGCACATTCCCACACAAAAAAAACTAAAACATGTGAACGGTTTTTTTCCTCCCCTCAGTATTTCCACAAAAAAGGTTTCTGTATGTGGCTTTTAAATGATTACCTCCAGCAAGTATAAAGTGCGAGATTCGCAATTGATGCGCATTCAGCATTTTACTGAATAGGAGAAAAGTACAAAATGTACCTGATGTAGCCACAACCCGCGCAACCAACTACAGCTTGTGATGTCAGTCCATGTCAGGCCATGTCCCTTAACTCTTTGACTGCCAAAAACATTTAATTACGATTCTTAAAATCACGATGTATGTCGCCATAAACGTTAAATGATGTCAACGTTTTGTTTTGTTTTTAAATCAATGGGCAGTTCACCGTGTAAGTGCAGCAGCACGTGCTGCCTGGTCAATGAGTTGTGGAATCAAAAGCCCTCACTATCTATAGCCAGCAGATGGCAGCATTGTATCTCTTTTCAATGATCTCAATGTGTATGAAATTTGATGAAACAGAACGTTTTCAAGGATGATGTAAATGATCAAAGCCTTTGTCATATTAAAGGTTTTTTTTTTCTAACGTGTGGCAGTAAAAGTTAATGAGGAAGTCACCCCCTTTTTTTTTTCTTTTTTTTTTTGACAATAATGTATTCTATCTAAATATTAATATTTTATTAGTGGAATCTGAGTTAAGCAGCAAAATGCAGCCGTTTTTTTAATCTATCTGAGGCGGCCATTTTTCCACTTGCTGTTGACTGTAGATGACATCACAGTTGCTCAGGTCTCAGGTAACAACCAGTCAGAGAGCAGCTTAAGAAAACAGGTGAGCTGTGATTGGTCGTTGCCTGAGCAACAGTGATATCATCTTCAGTTGACAGCAAATGGCAAAATTAATAAAAAGGCTGGACTTTGCTTCATAACTCATATTCCACAAATGTAAGATTAACCAGAATGTCATGGTTAGACTAGTGAAGTCACATATAACATATTATTGTCAAGACATATGTAATTAAGGTTGACTTACACTTTAAAAGCACACATCCATCCAACACACGAATACTGCACTGTGTATATTGACAATTGATAAGTGCAGTGTGTTTTTGTGCATTCTCAATTTCTCATTTATTATGGCTTTATGCAATACAAATAAATAGATGATGCTTTTTAGGGCCCGAGCAGCGACCGCTGTGAGGTCCCTATTGTTTTTGTAAAAATTATTATTATTATTATTAGGGCCCGAGCAGCGACTGCTGCGAGGTCCCTCTTGTTTTTGTAAGAATTATTCGGGCCCGAGCAGCGACCGCTGCGAGGTCCCGATTGTTTTTGTAAAAATTCTTCTTCTTCTTCTTCCTCTTCTTCTTCTTTATTCTCCGCAAACAATCGCGATTTTGGGTACCTAAATATTCACGAAAACTCACCGAACTTTGCACACTCCTCAGGTCCGGCGAAAAATGTGATATTATGAAGTCGTTATAACAACGCGACTCTATAGCGCCCCCTAGCGTAGAAAAATAAAAACCAAGCCCGGCACGTTTGAGAGCAACGAAAATTGGCAGGCACGTGTAGCACCCCGAGACGCACAAAAAAGTCTATTGGGACCATGTAGCTAAAATGTACAGGAAGTGAGCTATGAATTTTTTTATGTCCAATTTTGGCCGATTTTGGCACATTCACTGTGGTCATGCTTTTTCCCCCTTTGCAAACATTTTTCATCCAATTGACTTCAAACTTGGCATTTATCATCTCAAGACCTGAGAGAACAACTGGGCAAAACATCTTGCCTTTTTGAAATACTATATGACGGGGGCGGGGCATCAAATATTGCCTTTAAAATTTCATTTGTCCAGAAAGAGCAAATGCTTAATAACTCCCATGTTCAAGCTCCAAAAAATCTCAAACTTCTCAGGCAACGTAATAGTCACGGCCTGAAAACATCTATATGATAAAATTCAGTTATACATATAGCGCCACCTAGTGGTTACAATAAATGTCATACTTTACGTTTTTAGCTACTGTGCTGAGCTTGTTGAAGGGATCCATTTGAAAATTGGTCAGAAAAGCCTTAAGATGTTGATCATGCCCCACACCGAATATTGTAACTTTTCGCCAAAGGGCGTGGCCGCTACGGTGACGCAAAGTCTGAAGATTTTTCGTGAAAATAAAAGCTGCATTAACTTGACCGAGATGATCCTATCTTCTCAAAATTTCACACATTTGATGAGAGTCCAGCCCTAAAGACATCTACTGACTTATATTTCATCTAACTGATAGCGCCACCTAGTGGCAATTTTTTTTCTTACGAATTTTCTTCTACGTTTTTCTCCAAACACGTTAACTGGACCTACCTCATATTTGCTCAGATGAGGGTTTCGGCCTTCATGATGTCACAACACGAAGTTTGTGAGTTTTCGCGAATTGCTGTGGGTGTGGCTAAGCGCTGTTCGCCAAGAAAATAACGCCAGTTTTGAGGGTCTAAACATGCACAGAAACTCATGAAACTTGGCACACACATCTGGCCTGGTAAAATTAGCAATATTTTATTGTTGATTGTGCTATTTTTACAAAAATAACTCAATAGCGCCCCCTAGAAGTTTTTAACGAAGCAGCCCCGGTTGTACGTTTAAGCAAGAACGACGAATATTTTTAGGTGTATGAGGGAGCCCAAGACCTACAAAAAAGTCTCTTGGACCCATATGCTAAAATGAACAGGAAGTGAGCTACGAATTTTTGAATGTCCCATTTTTGACAATTTTTGCACATTCACAGGGGGCAGACTTTTGCCCACTTCTCCTACACGTTTCATCTGACTGAGTTAAGACTTGACCTGGACCATGTCAAGTCCTGAGCCAACGACAGGGGGAAAAATCTTGACCTTTCGAAATACTATATGATGAAGGCGGGGCATCAAAATTTGTGTTTCGCACTGAAAAAGGATATGCTTAATAACTCCCCGGTACATGCTCCAAAAAATCCCAAACCTGACATGTATGTTTATCGTCAAGGCCTGAAGCTATCTCTATGACAACATTCAGTTATATATGCAGCGCCACCTAGCCCTTGAGGCATAAAAAAAAAAATACCCCACATACGGTATTTTGTACAAAAAATGTAAACTCATTCTGAGCGTGATAACTAAGTCATTTATGAATATTCTTTTAGTTTCCACCACTCAAAATGTTCACTGGCATCAGACTTATCCAAACATATATATATTTTTATTTATTTTTGATAGCCTCTGTGGACATTAAAAGCAATATCGTGAATGAAGGATATGCTTAATAACTCCACGGTACATGCTCCAAAAAAAATCCCACACTTGACATGTATGCTTATAATCAAGGCCTGAAGGTATCTCGATGACAACATTCAGTTATAAATACAGCACCACCTAGCCCTTGAGGCTTATATAAAAAAAAAAAACCCACATACGGTATTTTGTACAAAAAAATTTAAACTCATTCTAAGTGTGATGACTAAGTCATTTCTGAATATTCTTTTAGTTTCCACCACTCAAATTGTTCACTGGCTTCACACCGATCCAAACGTATGTACGTTTCCATTTTGTTTTATTCATTTTTGATTGCCCCTTTGGACAATAAAAGTAACATTGTGCAATGAGTACAACGAGCGATGATGTATATATACACTTTTACAAAAAATATCAATCAGGGCAACTCATTGCCTAAAAATAAAAAAGGACGCTGATTTTTGCAGGTCTTAACAATCACCAAAACCCGTTGAGCTTGACACACACTGGCAAAAAAAATATTCTACATGTAAACGTTTATTATGCCATTTTCAAAGAAATTTTGCTTCCAATATGCCAGTACCCCAACGTGCCAGTACCCCAACGTGCCAGTACCCTAACGTGCAAGTACCCCAACGTGCAAGGACTCCAACGTGGCCCGGGCTGCGAGGGCCCTTTATAGCTGCTCGCAGCTCTAGTTCTTCTTCTTCTTTATTCTCCGCAAACGATCGCGATTTTGGGTACCTAAACATTCACGAAAACTCACCGAACTTTGCGCACTCTTCGGGCCCGGCGAAAAATTTGATATTATGAAGTCGTCATAACAACGCGACTCTATAGCGCCCCCTAGCGTAGAAAAATAAAAACCAAGCCCGGCACGTTTGAGCTAGAGCAACAAAAATTGGCAGGCACGTGTAGCACCCCGAGACGCACAAAAAAGTCTATTGGGACCATGTAGCTAAAATGTACAGGAAATGAGCTATGAATTTTTTAATGTCCAATTTTGGCCTATTTTGGCACATTCACTGTGGTCATGCTTTTTCCCCCTTTGCAAACATTTTTCATCCAGTTGACTTCAAAATTGGCATTTATCATCTCAAGACCCAAGACAACAACTGGGCAAAAAACCTTGACTTTTTGAAATACTATATGACGGGGGCGGGGCATCAAATATTGCCTTGAAAATTTCATTTGTCCAGAAAGAGCAAATGCTTAATAACTCCCATGTTCAAGCTCCAAAAAATCTCAAACTTCTCAGACAATGTAATAGTCACGGCCTGAAAATATCTATGTGATAAAATTCAGTTATACATATAGCGCCACCTAGTGGTTACAATAAATGTCATACTTTACGTTTTTAGCTACTGTGCTGAGCTTGTTGAAGGGATCCACTTGAAAATTGGTCAGAAAAGCCTTAAGATGTTGATCATGCCCCACACCGAATATTGTAACTTTTCGCCAAAGGGCGTGGCCGCTACGGTGACGCAAAGTCTGAAGATTTTTCGTGAAAATAAAAGCTGCATTAACTTGACCGAGATGATCCTATCTTCTCAAAATTTCACACATTTGATGAGAGTCCAGCCCTAAAGACATCTACTGAATTATATTTCATCTAACTGATAGCGCCACCTAGTGGCAATTTTTTTTCTTACGAATTTTCTTCTACGTTTTTCTCCAAACACGTTAACTGGACCTACCTCATATTTGCTCAGATGAGGGTTTCGGCCTTCATGATGTCACAACACGAAGTTTGTGAGTTTTCGCGAATTGCTGTGGGTGTGGCTAAGCGCTGTTCGCCAAGAAAACAACGCCAGTTTTGAGGGTCTAAACATGCACAGAAACTCATGAAACTTGGCACACACATCTGGCCTGGTAAAATGAGCAATATTTTATTGTTGATTGTGCTATTTTTACAAAAATGACTCAATAGCGCCCCCTAGAAGTTTTTAACGAAGCAGCCCCGGTTGTACGTTTAAGCAAGAACGACGAATATTTTTAAGTGTATGAGGGAGCCCAAGACCTACAAAAAAGTCTCTTGGACCCATATGCTAAAATGAACAGGAAGTGAGCTAAGAATTTTTGAATGTCCCATTTTTGACGATTTTTGCACATTCACAGGGGGCAGACTTTTGCCCACTTCTCCTACACGTTTCATCTGACTGAGTTAAGACTTGACCTGGACCATGTCAAGACCTGAGCCAACGACAGGGGGAAAAATCTTGACCTTTCGAAATACTATATGATGAAGGCGGGGCATCAAAATTTGTGTTTCGCACTGAAAAAGGATATGCTTAATAACTCCACGGTACATGCTCCAAAAAATCCCAAACTTGACATGTATGTTTATCGTCAAGGCCTGAAGCTATCTCTATGACAACATTCAGTTATATATGCAGCGCCACCTAGCCCTTGAGGCATAAAAAAAAAATATCCCACATACGGTATTTTGTACAAAAAATGTAAACTCATTCTAAGTGTGATAACTAAGTCATTTATGAATATTCTTTTCGTTTCCACCACTCAAAATGTTCACTGGCATCAGACTTATCCAAACATACATATATTTTTATTTATTTTTGATAGCCTCTGTGGACATTAAAAGCAATATCGTGAATGAAGGATATGCTTAATAACTCCACGGTACATGCTCCAAAAAAAATCCCACACTTGACATGTATGCTTATAATCAAGGCCTGAAGGTATCTCGATGACAACATTCAGTTATAAATACAGCGCCACCGACCCCTTGAGGCTTATATAAAAAAAACAAACCCACATACGGTATTTTGTACAAAAAATGTAAACTCATTCTAAGTGTGATGACTAAGTCATTTATGAATATTCTTTTAGTTTCCACCACTCAAATTGTTCACTGGCTTCACACCGATCCAAACGTATGTACGTTTCCATTTTGTTTTATTCATTTTTGATTGCCCCTTTGGACAATAAAAGTAACATTGTGCAATGAGTACAACGAGCGATGATGTATATATACACTTTTACAAAAAATACCAATCAGGGCAACTCATTGCCTAAAAATAAAAAAGGACGCTGATTTTTGCAGGTCTTAACAATCACCAAAACCCGTTGAGCTTGACACACTGGCAAAAAAAATATTCTACATGTAAACGTTTATTATGCCATTTTCAAAGAAATTTTGCTTCCAATATGCCAGTACCCCAACGTGCCAGTACCCTAACGTGCAAGTACCCCAACGTGCAAGGACCATAACGTGGCCCGGGCTGCGAGGGCCCTTTATAGCTGCTCGCAGCTCTAGTTAGGGCCCGAGCAGCGACCGCTGCGAAGTCCCTATTGTTTTTGTAAAAATTATCATTATTAGGGCCCGAGCAGCGACCGCTGCGAGGTCCCTCTTGTTTTTGAAAGAATTCTTCTTCTTCTTCTTCTTCTTCTTCCCCGTAAACGATCGCATTTTTGAGGGCCTAAACATTTACGAAAACTCACCAAACTTTGCAGTCTCTTCGGGCCCGGCGAAAAATTTGATATTATGTAGTTGCCATAACAATACGACTCTATAGCGCCCCTAGCGTAGAAAAATAAAAACCAATCCCGGCCTGTTTGACCTAGAGCTACGAAAATTGCCAGGCACGTGTAGCACCCCGAGACGCACAAAAAAGTCACTGGAAGCCATTTCCTAAAATGTACAGGAAGTGAGCTATGAATTTTTGAATGTCCAATTTTAGCCCATTTTGGCCCATTCACTGTGGTCATACTTTTTCCCCCTTTGCAAATATTTTTCAGCCAGTTGACTTCAAACTTGCCATGTGTCATCTCAAGACCCAAGACAACAACTGGGCAAAATATCTTGACTTTTTGGAATACTATATGACGGGGGCGGGGCATCAAATATTGCCTTTAAAATTTAATTTGTCCAGAAAGACAAAATGCTGAATAACTCCCATGAACAAGCTCCAAAAAATCTCAAACTTCTCATGCAACTTAATAGTCACGGCCTGAAAACATCCATATGATACAATTCTGTTGTATATATAGCGCCACCTAGTGGTGACAATAAATGTCATACTTTACGTTTTTAGCTACTGTGCCAAGCTCTTTGAAGGGATCCAGTTGAAAATTGGTCAGACAAGCCTTAAGATGTTGATCATGCCCCACACCGAATATTGTAACTTTTCGCCAAAGGGCGTGGCCTCTACGGTGCCGCAAAGTCTGGTAATTTTTCGTGGCAATAAAAGCTGCTTTTACTTGATCCAGGTAATCCTATCTTCTCAAAATTTCACACATTTGATGAGAGTCCAGCCCTTAAGACATCTACGAACTTATATTTCATCTTACTGTTAGCGCCACCGTCTGGCAATTTTTTTTCTTACGATTTTTCTTAAATGTTTTTATCCAACCACATTAACTGCACCTACCTCATATTTGCTCAGATGAGGGTTTCGGTCTTCATGATGTCACAACACGAAGTTTGTGAGTTTTCGCGAATCGCTGTGGGCGTGGCTAAGCGCTGTTCGCCAAGAAAACAACACCAATTTTGAGGGCCTAACCCGGCACAGAAACGCATGAAACTTGGCACACACATCTGGCCTGGCAAAATGAGCGATATTTTATCCTGGATTGTGCTATTTTTACAGAAATGACTCAATAGCGCCCCTAGAAAATTTTAATGAAGCAGCCCCGGTTGTACGTTTAAGCAAGATCTACGAAAATTTTTAGGTGTATGAGGGAGCCCAACACCTACAAAAAAAGTCTCTTGGACCCATATGCTAAAATGAACAGGAAGTGAGCTACGCATTTTTGAATGTCCCATTTTTGATGATTTTAGCACATTTACAGGGGGGCATACTTTTGCCCACTTCTCCTACACGTTTCATCCGACTGACTTCAGACTTTTACAAAAAATACCAATCAGGGCAACTCATTGCCTAAAAATAAAAAAGGACGCTGATTTTTGCAGGTCTTAACAATCACCAAAACCCGTTGAGCTTGACACACACTGGCAAAAAAAATATTCTACATGTAAACGTTTATTATGCCATTTTCAAAGAAATTTTGCTTCCAATATGCCAGTACCCCAACGTGCCAGTACCCTAACGTGCAAGTACCCCAACGTGCAAGGACCATAACGTGGCCCGGGCTGCGAGGGCCCTTTATAGCTGCTCGCAGCTCTAGTTAGGGCCCGAGCAGCGACCGCTGCGAGGTCCCTATTGTTTTTGTAAAAATTATTATTATTGGGGCCCGAGCAGCGACCGCTGCGAGGTCCCTCTTGTTTTTGTAAGAATTATTAGGGCCCGAGCAGCGACCGCTGCGAGGTCCCTCTTGTTTTTGTAAGAATTATTATTATTATTTTTCTTCTCCGTAAACGATCGCATTTTTGAGGGCCTAAACATTTACGAAAACTCACCAAACTTTGCAGTCTCTTCGGGCCCGGCGAAAAATGTGATATTATGTAGTTGCCATAACAATGCGACTCTATAGCGCCCCCTAGCGTAGAAAAATAAAAACCAATCCCGGCCCGTTTGACCTAGAGCTACGAAAATTGCCAGGCACGTGTAGCACCCCGAGACGCACAAAAATGTCAGTGGAAGCCATTTCCTAAAATGTACAGGAAGTGAGCTATGAATTTTTGAATGTCCAATTTTGGCCCATTTTGGCACATTCACTGTGGTCATACTTTTTCCCCCTTTGCAAATATTTTTCAGCCAGTTGACTTCAAACTTGCCATGTATCATCTCAAGACCCAAGACAACAACTGGGCAAAATATCTTGACTTTTTGGAATACTATATGACGGGGGCGGGGCATCAAATATTGATTTTAAAATTTAATTTGTCCAGAAAGACAAAATGCTGAATAACTCCCATGAACAAGCTCCAAAAAATCTCAAACTTCTCACGCAACTTAATAGTCACGGCCTGAAAACATATATATGATACAATTCTGTTATATATATAGCGCCACCTAGTGGTGACAATAAATGTCATACTTTACGTTTTTAGCTACTGTGCCAAGCTCTTTGAAGGGATCCAGTTGAAAATTGGTCAGACAAGCCTTAAGATGTTGATCATGCCCCACACCGAATATTGTAACTTTTCGCCAAAGGGCGTGGCCGCTACGGTGCCGCAAAGTCTGGTAATTTTTCGTGGCAATAAAAGCTGCTTTTACTTGACCCAGGTCATCCTATCTTCTCAAAATTTCACACATTTGATGAGAGTCCAGCCCCTAAGACATCTACGAACTTATATTTCATCTTACTGATAGCGCCACGTTCTGGCAATTTTTTTTCTTACGATTTTTCTTCAATGTTTTTCTCCAACCACATTAACTGCACCTACCTCATATTTGCTCAGATGAGGGTTTCGGTCTTCATGATGTCACAACACGAAGTTTGTGAGTTTTCGCGAATCGCTGTGGGCGTGGCTAAGCGCTGTTCGCCAAGAAAACAACACCAATTTTGAGGGTCTAAACATGCACAGAAACTCATGAAACTTGGCACACACATCTGGCCTGGTAAAATGAGCAATATTTTATTGTTGATTGTGCTATTTTTACAAAAATGACTCAATAGCGCCCCCTAGAAGTTTTTAACGAAGCAGCCCCGGTTGTACGTTTAAGCAAGAACGACGAATATTTGTAGGTGTATGAGGGAGCCCAAGACCTACAAAAAAGTCTCTTGGACCCATATGCTAAAATGAACAGGAAGTGAGCTACGAATTTTTGAATGTCCCATTTTTGACGATTTTTGCACATTTACAGGGGGCATACTTTTGCCCACTTCTCCTACATGTTTCATCCGACTGAGTTAAGACTTGACCTGGACCATGTCAAGACCTGAGCCAACGACAGGGAGAAAAATCTTGACTTTTCGAAATACTATATGATGAGGGCGGGGCATCAAAATTTGAGTTTCGCACTGAAAAAGGATGTGCTTGCTAACTCCCCGGTACATGATCCAAAAAATCCCAAACTTGACATGTATGTTTATCGTCAAGGCCTGATGTTTTCTCGATGACAACATTCAGTTATATATGCAGCGCCACCTAGCCCTTGAGGCATAAAAAAAAAATACCCCACATACGGTATTTTGTACAAAAAATGTAAACTCATTCTAAGTGTGATAACTAAGTCATTTATGAATATTCTTTTAGTTTCCACCACTCAAAATGTTCACTGGCATCAGACTTATCCAAACATATATATATTTTTATTTATTTTTGATAGCCTCTATGGACATTAAAAGCAATATCGTGAATGAAGGATATGCTTAATAACCCCATGGTACATGCTCCAAAAAAAATCCCACACTTGACATGTATGCTTATAATCAAGGCCTGAAGGTATCTCTATGACAACATTCAGTTATAAATACAGCGCCACCTCGCCCTTGAGGCTTATATAAAAATTAAAAAAAATACCCCACATACGGTATTTTGTACAAAAAATGTACACTCATTCTAAGTGTGATATCTAAGTAATTTATGAATATTATTTTAGTTTCCACCACTCAAATTTTTCACTGGCTTCACACCGATCCAAACGTATGTACGTTTCCATTTTGTTTTATTCATTTTTGATTGCCCCTTTGGACAATAAAAGTAACATTGTGCAATGAGTACAACGAGCGATGATGTGTATATACACTTTTACAAAAAATACCAATCAGGGCAACTCATTGCCTAAAAATAAAAAAGGACGCTGATTTTTGCAGGTCTTAACAATCACCAAAACCCGTTGAGCTTGACACACACACTGGCAAAAAAATATTCTACATGTAAACGTTTATTATGCCATTTTCAAAGAAATTTTGCTTCCAATATGCCAGTACCCCAACGTGCCAGTACCCCAACGTGCAAGTACCCCAACGTGCAAGAACCCCAACGTGGCCCGGGCTGCGAGGGCCCTTTATAGCTGCTCGCAGCTCTAGTTATTATTATTATTATTATTAGGGTCCGAGCAGCGACCGCTGCGAGGTCCCTCTTGTTTTTGTAAGAATTCTTCTTCTTCTTCTTCTTCTTCTTCTTCTTCTTCTTCTTCTTCTTCTTCTTCTTCTTCTTCTTCTTCTTCTTCTTCTTCTTCTCCGTAAACGATCTCATTTTTGAGGGCCTAAACATTTACGAAAACTCACCAAACTTTGCAGTCTCTTCGTGCCCGGTGAAAAATTTGATATTAAGTAGTTGTCATAACAACGCAACTCTATAGCGCCACCGAGCGTAGAAAAATAAAAACCAATCCCGGCCCGTTTGAGCTAGAGCTACGAAAATTGGCAGGCACGTGTAGCACCCCGAGACGCACAAAAAAGTCAGTAGAAGCCATTTCCTGAAATGTACAGGAAGTGAGCTATGAATTTTTGAATGTCCAATTTTGGCCCATTTTGGCACATTCACTGTGGTCATACTTTTTCCCCCTTTGCAAATATTTTTCAGCCAGTTGACTTCAAACTTGCCATGTATCATCTCAAGACCTGAGACAACAACTGGGCAAAATATCTTGACTTTTTGAAATACTATATGACGGGGGCGGGGCATCAAATATTGCCTTTAAAATTTCATTTGTCCAGAAAGACAAAATGCTGAATAAATCCCATGTACAAGCTCCAGAAAATCTCAAACTTCTCATGCAACTTAATAGTCACGGCCTGAAGACATCTATATGATAAAATTCTGTTATATATATAGCACCACCTAGTGGTGACAATAAATGTCATACTTTACGTTTTTAGCTACTGTGCCAAGCTCTTTGAAGGGATCCAGTTGAAAATTGGTCAGACAAGCCTTAAGATGTTGATCATGCCCTACACCGAATATTGTAACTTTTCGCCAAAGGGCGTGGCCGCTACGGTGCCGCAAAGTCTGGTAATTTTTCGTGGCAATAAAAGCTGCTTTAACTTGACCCAGATGATCCTATCTTCTCAAAATTTCACACATTTGATGAGAGTCCAGCCCTTAAGACATCTACGTACTTATATTTCATCTAACTGATAGCGCCACCTACTGGCAATTTTTTTTCTTACGATTTTTCTTCAATGTTTTTCTCCAACCCCATTAACTGCACCTACCTCATATTTGCTCAGATGAGGGTTTCGGTCTTCATGATGTCACAATACGAAGTTTGTGAGTTTTCGCGAATCGCTGTGGGCGTGGCTAAGCGCTGTTCGCCAAGAAAACAACACCAATTTTGAGGGCCTAAACTGGCACAAAAACTCCTGAAACTTGGCACACACATCTGGCCTGGTAAAATGAGCAATATTTTATTGTTGATTGTGCTATTTTTACAAAAATGACTCAATAGCGCCCCCTCGAAATTTTTAACGAAGCAGCCCCGGTTGTACGTTTAAGCAAGAACGACGAATATTTTTAGGTGTATGAGGGAGCCCAAGACCTACAAAAAAGTCTCTTGTACCCATATGCTAAAATGAACAGGAAGTGAGCTACGAATTTTTGAATGTCCCATTTTTGACGATTTTTGCACATTCACAGGGGGCAGACTTTTGCCCACTTCTCCTACACGTTTCATCCGACTGAGTTAAGACTTGGCCTGGACCATGTCAAGACCTGAGCCAACGACAGGGGGAAAAATTTTGACTTTTCGAAATACTATATGATGAGGGCGGGGCATCAAAATTTGTGTTTCGCAATGTAAAAGGATATGCTTGATAACTCCCCGGGACATGCTCCAAAAAATCCCAAACTTGACATGTATGTTTATCGTCAAGGCCTGAAGTTATCTCTATGACAACATTCAGTTATATATGCAGCGCCACCTAGCCCTTGAGGCATGAAAAAAAAATACCCCACATACGGTATTTTGTACAAAAAATGTAAACTCATTCTAACTGTGATAACGAAGTCATTTATGAATATTCTTTTAGTTTCCACCACTCAAAATGTTCACTGGCATCAGACTTATCCAAACATATATATATTTTTATTTATTTTTGATAGCCTCTATGGACATTAAAAGCAATATCGTGAATGAAGGATATGCTTAATAACTCCACGGTACATGCTCCAAAAAAAATCCCACACTTGACATGTATGCTTATAATCAAGGCCTGAAGGTATCTCTATGACAACATTCAGTTATAAATACAGCGCCACCTAGCCCTTGAGGCTTATATAAAAAAAAATAAAAATACCCCACATACGGTATTTTGTACAAAAAATGTACACTCATTCTAAGTGTGATAACTAAGTCATTTATGAATATTCTTTTAGTTTCCACCACTCAAATTGTTCACTGGCTTCACACCAATCCAAACGTATGTACGTTTCCATTTTGTTTTATTCATTTTTGATTGCCCCTTTGGACAATAAAAGTAACATTGTGCAATGAGTACAACGAGCGATGATGTGTATATACACTTTTACAAAAAAATACCAATCAGGGCAACTCATTGCCTAAAAATAAAAAAGGACGCTGATTTTTGCATGTCTTAACAATCACCAAAACCCGTTGAGCTTGACACACACACTGGCAAAAAAATATTCTACATGTAAACGTTTATTATGCCATTTTCAAAGAAATTTTGCTTCCAATATGCCAGTACCCCAATGTGCCAGTACCCCAACGTGCAAGTACCCCAACGTACCAGGACCCCAACGTGGCCCGGGCTGCGAGGGCCCTTTATAGCTGCTCGCAGCTCGAGTTAGGGCCCGAGCAGCGGCGGCGGCGGTGCCGCTGCGAGGCCCTATTGTTTTTGTAGGAATTCTTCTTATTATTATTAGGGCCCGAGCAGCGACCGCTGCGAGGTCCCTATTGTTCCTGAAGGAATTCTTATTAGGGCCCGAGCAGCGGCGGCGGCGGTGCCGCTGCGAGGCCCTATTGTTTTTGTAGGAATTCTTCTTATTATTATTATTAGGGCCCGAGCAGCGGCGGCGGCGGTGCCGCTGCGAGGCCCTATTGTTTTTGTAGGAATTCTTATTATTATTATTATTAGGGCCCGAGCAGCGACCGCTGCGAGGTCCCTATTGTTTTTCAAGGAATTCTTATTATTCTTCTTCTTTTTATTTGTTATTATTCTTTTCCGCAAACAATCACATTTTTGAGACACTAAACGTGAACGAAAACTCACCAAACTTTACACACACTTCAGGCCTGGCGAAAAATTTGATATTTTAAAGTCGCCATAGGTGATAACAGAAAAATGGCTCCATAGCGCCACCTACATAGGTTAAACAGATCCCTGGCCCGCTACGATTGTCCGACGGCTATGAAAATTGTGTGGCACCTGTAGCACATCCAGATGAACAAAAACCTCTTTGATGTGTGTACCCTAAAATAGACAGGAAGTGAGATATGAGTATTTAAATGTCCAATTTTGGCCAATTTTCGCACATTTACAGGGGTCATACTTTTGCCTGCTTCTCCTACACGGGTAATCCAATTGACTTCAAACTTGGGATGTACCATCTCAAGACCTGGGACAACACCATGGTAAAAAATCTAAAGTTTTCGACATACTATATGACGGCGGTGGGGCATCAAATTTAGAGTTTCAAAACTCTTACTAAACGTAGTATTGCCGGTTGTATGTTTAACCTAGAGCTACGAAAATTGGTACACATATGTAACAGACTATGACCTACAAAAAAGTCTGTTGGTGCCATATGCTAAACCCAACAGGAAGTCCGCCAGAGGCGGGGCATCAAATTTTGAGTTTCAAAATTCTTACTTAATGAAGCATTCCCGGCTGTACGTTTCACCTAGAGTTACCAAAATTTAAAGACATATGTAACAGCCCTCAAGGTACAAAAAACTCTTTTTGAACCATATGCTAAACCTAACAGAAAGTCCACCATTTTGATTTACTTTGGAACGTGTTCCCATTTTTTTGGCCATTTCATAGGGGTCCTATTTTAACGAACTCCTCTTACAGAGTTTATCCGATCATCTTCAAACTTGGTGTGATTCATCTTAAGATGTTGAAGATGAAAAGTTATTGAAAGCTTTTTATTTCGCTGCACGCTGTTGTCGTGGCATGCACTTGTTTGCAAAGGAAAAAAATTCTTCTTAATGAAGAATTCTCAGTTGTACGAAGCAGCTAGAGCTACGAAAATTTGTAGACATATGTAACAGCCCACGATGTACAAAAAAGTCTCTTGCTGCTTTGTGCTAAACCCAACAGGAAGTCCCGCAAGGGCCGGGCATCACTTTTTGAGCTAAAAAACTCCTCTTTAACGAAGCATTCCCGGTTGTACCTTTCACCTAGCGCAATGATAATTTGGAGGCATACATAAGAGCCCACGATGTACAAAAAAGTCTTTTAGAACCATATGCTAAGCCAAACAGGAAGTCCGGCATTTTGATTTACTTTGCTATTTGTAGCCATTTTTTGGGGGCCTTTTATAGGCCTCATATTTTCTACAAAACTTATCAGATTGTCTTCATTCTTTGGCATGTTTCATCTGAAGTATTGCCGGTTATACGTTTAATCTAGAGCTACGAAAATTGGTACACATATGTAACAGACTATGATCTACAAAAAAGCCTGTTGGTGCCATATGCTAAACCTAACAGGAAGTCCGCCAGAGGCAGGGCATCAAATTTTGCATTTCAAAATTTTTACTTAATGAAGCATTTCCGGCTGTACGTTTCACCTAGAGTGACCAAAATTTGAAGACATATGTAACAGCCCTCGAGGTACAAAAAACTCTTTTTGAACCATATGCTAAACCTAACAGGAAGTCTGCCATTTTGATTTACTTTGGAACATGTTGCCATTTTTTTGGCCATTTCATAGGGGTCTTATTTTAACGAACTCCTCCTACAGAGTTTATCCGATCATCTTCAAACTTGGTGTGATTCATCTTAAGATGTTGACGATGAAAAGTTATTGAAAGCTTTTTATTTCGTCGCACGCTGTTGTCGTGGCATGCACTGTTGGCAAAGGAAAAAAAAATCCTTCTTAATGCAGCGTTCCCAGTTGGACGAAGCAGCTCGAGCTACAAAAATTTGTAGACATATGTACACATTTGTCCACATATATATATTTACATATGCATGTAAAAAAATTATGTCAGGCTAAACTAAATGGTTGATTAGGCCCCACACATTTTCACCTTACCATACCCGGCCCTCTTTGCAAAAGGTTTGAACACTCCTGGCCTAAACCTAGGTGTATACTCAAACTATGCACGCACATAAAGCCTGGAACAAAATGTGTAATTTAGAGGGTTCTTGTTTTGTTTTTTGTATTCCTTATATTTCATGTCATTATACTTGACACACTATTTTTACTACTCACTGAATCAGTTATAAGAACATTTAATTGATACAATCCAATCACATCCTAGAGAATTGAAAACACATTCAATCATGAGGTTGTTAAGACACATTTACTTCTGTAGCACTTAACCACAAACAAGTTGCGACATCCCCTGATCTAACCCTCCAACCGGGCAAGGAAAAACTTTCAGGGGTCATATTTTAACGAACCCCTCCTACAAAATTTATCCGACTGTCTTCAAACTTGGTGTGTTTCATCTTAAGATGTTTAAGATGCAAAGTAATCAAAAGTTTTTTATTTTGTAACACGCTGTTGCCATAGCAATGCATTGTTTGTCAAGTGCTGCTTTTTTTTTTTTTATACACATGAAAACTCATGGAACTTTGCAAACACATCAGACTTGTCATGAACATGAATTTTCAGAGATTTATTGTGCAATTTGCAATAAATAGCGCCCTCTAGACCTTTTTATGAAGCATTTCCGATTGTATGATTATGCTAGACCTACAAAAAAGTATTATGTAGCCATTTGCCAAACCAAAGAGGAAGTCCGCTATTTTGATTTTATTTTGGGAATTATACATCATTTTTGGCCTTTTTCATTCAACTTTGCACAGACAAGGCATGGAAAAAACTAACATTTTAAATGGTCCTTGTTCCATGTAACAGTTGTCAAGTGCTGCTTTTTTTTTTTTTTATACACATGAAAACTCATGAAACTTTGCAAACACATCAGACTTGTCATGAACATGAATTTTCAGAGATTTATTGTGCAATTTGCAATAAATAGCGCCCTCTAGACATTTTTATGAAGCATTTCCGATTGTATGATTATGCTAGACCTACAAAAAAGTATTATGTAGCCATTTGCCAAACCAAAGAGGAAGTCCGCTATTTTGATTTTATTTTGGTAATTATACATCATTTTTGGCCTTTTTCATTCAACTTTGCACAGAAAAGGCATGGAAAAAACTAACATTTTAAATGGTCCTTGTTCCATGTAACAGTACCCCAACGTGCCAGTACCCTGACGTGCAAGTAACCCAACGTTGTGCTCAATAGCGCCCTCTATGCATTTTTATGGAGCATTTCCAATTGTATGATTCAAGCGATACACAACTAAAGATGACTTGACCTAGATTTGTGAAAACTGGGAGGCATACCTATTAGCTTAAGACCTACAAAAAGTATTCTGTAGCCGTATGCTAAACCTAAAAGGAAGTCCGCCATTTTGAATTTATTTTGGGAATTGCGCACCATATTTTGCGTTTTGATTAAACTTTGCACACACAAGGCTTGTCAAAAACATTTTAGATGGTCCTTGTCCTATTTGACAGTACCCCAACGTGCCAGTACCCCGACGTGCAAGTACCCCAACGTGGCACGCCTTTGCTGTAGCGATGCATTGTTTGCAAAGATTTTTTTTTTTTATATGATTCAGCTAGATGTGTGAATATTGGGAGGCATACCTATCAGCCGAATACCTCGACAAAGCATTCCATAGCAATGTGAACAAACACAAAAAGCATGGCAAAACATTTACAATTTAGACGGTTTCTTATGAAACAGTACTAGAGGTG
This sequence comes from Festucalex cinctus, assembly GCF_051991245.1. NCBI lineage: Eukaryota > Metazoa > Chordata > Actinopteri > Syngnathiformes > Syngnathidae > Festucalex > Festucalex cinctus. The sequence goes on along the minus strand of NC_135423.1, from coordinate 24,715,912 downwards.
TGCAAAATTTCCGATTCTTAGATTATTCACGATTCGGCCGTGGAACAATCGAGAACGATTCACAAAAGTCCAAATTCCGATTATATAAATATGCCAAGGGAACCGAAACTAAAAGTGGACCGGAGCGGAAAGTACGCGGAACTGAAACGCAGTAGCGCGCGCGGTCTTCGGGACGCTTAATGGGACGGACCGAGAGTACACATCCACAACTCACGCCTCGACATTCAAAACAACAACAAGCATGACTGAGCTGACCAACCCACCTCTTCGTCAGATCAGACCTGCTCCGAAAAGGCAAACAACTTCAGGCGGAAGTATCAGCTAGCTGGCTGCAGTGCGTCGGTTAGCGTTCTACAGGGCGCCGCGCAGTGATACGAACGAACGAACAGAAAAGTAGTGGCTGGCGGTAATGGCGTCTGACTTTATTCAGAAAAGAGTATTGTGGTGGAAATGTATCACGCTTTTGAAAACAAATAGTTTTTAGAAGAAAAAGGCTTTATTTCCGAGACCCCAGCCAGCTTGCTGGACTATTTTCCTCTCGTCCAACGTCGAACATGAACGCGTGTCACCGAACGCTGTCAGAAAGAAGTCAGTGCTGATCGCACACACGGGAGGTGAGGATCAAATTGAGATTCATGTTAAAAAAGCCGAACGATCCCTTTAATGTTTACACGTTCATGTTTACACAACTTAAAAAGCAGGAAAGCACTTTTTTTTTTTTTAGGCATTTGTATTGAAGTAGTAGTTCACATTGTCTTTCATTTATATCTCAGTGCACTTTTGAGTGGATAAAAATAATATATTTTTGCTCAATGCTATGTTTTATTCTGTTGAAGACTGAATATACTTAAAAGCTGTTGTTACAGAATGAGGACTTGAGTATTTTATTTACTGTTTTGAACTGTTAACTTGATACTGAAATAGTAGTTTATTTAGGCCTGAGAGGACTTTTGTACTATTTTTGTAACTAATGTACGAAACATTAAAAGCACCAAAATACATTGTTTTTTTCCTGCTGCCTGGGGGGAAATCAATAATCGTTTTATAATCGAATCGTAGCCTCTGAATCGTAATCGCAATCGAATCGTGAGGTGCCCCAAGATTCCCACCTCTAAACAGTACCCTAACGTGCCAGTACCCCGATGTGCAAATACCCCAACGTGGCACGGGTTGCGAGGGCCCTTTATAGCTGCTCGCAGCTCTAGTTAGGGCCCGAGCAGCGGCGGCGGCGGTGCCGCTGCGAGGCCCTATTGTTTTTGTAGGAATTCTTCTTCTTATTATTATTATTATTATTATTATTATTATTATTCTCCGCAAACGATCACATTTTTGAGACACTAAACGTGACCGAAAACTCACCAAACTTTACACGCACATCAGGCCTGGCGAAAAATTTGATATTTTAAAGTCGCCATACATGATAACAGAAAAATGGCTCCTTAGCGCCCCCTACATAGGTTAAACGGATCCCTGTCCCGCTACGATTGTCCGACGGCTATGAAAATTGTGTGGCACCTGTAGCACATCCCAATGAACAAAAACCTCTTTGAAGTGTGTACCCTAAAATAGACAGAAAGTGAGGTATGAGTATTTAAATGTCCAATTTTTGCCAATTTTTGCACATTTACAGGGGTCATACTTTTGCCCGCTTCTCCTACACGGTTAACCCGATTGACTTCAAACTTGGGCTGTACCATCTCAACACCTGGGACAACATCATGGTAAAAAATCTAAAGTTTTTGACATACTATATGACGGTGGCGGGGCATCAAATTTACAGTTTCTAAATTCTTACTTAACAAAGCATTGCCGTGGTACGTTTAATTGAGAGCCACGAAAATTGGTACACATATGTAACAGACTATGATCTACAAAAAACTCTTTTTGAACCATATGCTAAACCTAACAGGAAGTCCGCCAGAGGCGAGGCATCAAATTTTGTGTTTCAAAATTCTTATTTAATGAAGCATTCCCGGCTGTACATTTCACCTAGAGTTACCAACATTTGAAGACATATGTAACAGCCCTCAAGGTACAAAAAACTCTTTTTGAACCATATGCTAAACCGAACAGGAAGTCCGCCATTTTGATTTACTTTGGAACGTGTTGCCATTTTTTGGGCCATTTCATAGGGGTCTTATTTTAACGAACTCCTCCTACAGAGTTTATCCGATCATCTCCAAACTTGGTGTGATTCATCTTAAAATGTTGAAGATGAAAAGTTATTGAAAGCTTTTTATTTCGTCGCACGCTGTTGCCGTGGCATGCACAGTTTGCAAAGGAAAAAATTCCCTCTTAATGAAGCATTCACAGTTGTACGAAGCAGCTAGAGCTACGAAAATTTGGAGACAAATTTAACAGCCCACAATGTACAAAAAAGTCTCTTGGTGCCATGTGCTAAACCCAACAGGAAGTCCCGTAAGGGCCGGTCATCACATTTTGAGGTAAAAAACTCCTCTTTAACGAAGCATTCCCGGTTGTACGTTTCACCTAGCGCTATGATAATTTAGAGGCATACATAAGAGCCCACGATGTACAAAATAGTCTCTTGGAACCATCTTCCAAAACAAACAGGAAGTCCGCCATTTTGATTTACGTTGGGATTTGTAGCCATTTTTTGTGGCCTTTTTTAGGGGTCATATTTTAACGAACTCCTCCTACAAAATTTATCCGACTGTCTTCAAACTTGGTGTGCTTCATCTTAAGATGTTTAAGATACAAAGTTATCGAAAGTTATTTATTTTGTCCCACGCCGTTTCATGGCGATGCATTGTTTGCCAAGTAAAATGCTGCTTTTTTTTTTGGTCTAAACATGTGCAAAAACTCATGAAACTTTACACACACATCAGGCTTGTCATAAGCATGAATATTTTAGAGATTTCTTATAAAATTTGCAATAAATGCTTCAATAGCACCCTCTAGACATTTTTATGAAGTCTTTCCGATTATATGATTCAGCTAGATGTGTGAATATTGGCAGGCATGCCTAATATATTCAAAAAGTATTCTATATAGCCATGTGCCAATCCATTTTGATTTTATTTTGTTAATTGTGCATAATTTTTGGCCTTTCCATGAAACTTTACAAACACAAAGCATGGCAAAAACGTTTAAAATTTAGATGGTTTCCTATTTGACAGTACCCCAACATGCCAGTACCCCGACGTGCAAATACCCCAACGTGGCCCGGGTTGCGAGGGCCCTTTATAGCTGCTCGCAGCTCTAGTTCTTCTTCTTCTTCTTTTTCTTTGTTATTATTCTTTTCCGCAAACAACCACATTTTTGACGCACTAAACATGAACGAAAACTCACCAAACTTTACACGCACATCAGGCCTGGCGAAAAATTTGATATTTTAAAGTCGCTATACATGATAACAGAAAAATGGCTCCGTAGCGCCACCTACATAGGTTTAACGGATCCCTGTCCCGCTACGATTGTCCTATGGCTACGAAAATTGTGTGGCACCTGTAGCACATCCAGATGAACAAAAACCTCTTTGATATGTGTACCCTAAAATAGACAGGAAGTGAGGTATGAGTATTTGAATGTCCAATTTTGGCCCATTTTTGCACATTTACAGGGGTCATACTTTTGCCCGCTTCTCCTACACGGTTAACCCGATTGACTTCAAACTTGGGCTGTACCATCTCAACACCTGGGACAACATCATGGTAAAAAATCTAAAGTTTTTGACATACTATATGACGGTGGCGGGGCATCAAATTTACAGTTTCAAAATTCTTACTTAACAAAGCATTGCCATGGTACGTTTAATTGAGATCCACGAAAATTGGTACACATATGTAACAGACTATGATCTACAAAAAAGCCTGTTGGTGCCATATGCTAAACCTAACAGGAAGTCCGCCAGAGGCGAGGCATCAAATTTTGTGTTTCAAAATTCTTATTTAATGAAGCATTCCCGGCTGTACATTTCACCTAGAGTTACCAACATTTGAAGACATATGTAACAGCCCTCAAGGTACAAAAAACTCTTTTTGAACCATATGCTAAACCGAACAGGAAGTCCGCCATTTTGATTTACTTTGGAACGTGTTGCCATTTTTTGGGCCATTTCATAGGGGTCTTATTTTAACAAACTCCTCCTACAGAGTTTATCCGATCATCTCCAAACTTGGTGTGATTCATCTTAAAATGTTGAAGATGAAAAGTTATTGAAAGCTTTTTATTTCGTCGCACGCTGTTGCCGTGGCATGCACAGTTTGCAAAGGAAAAAATTCCCTCTTAATGAAGCATTCACAGTTTGTACGAAGCAGCTAGAGCTACGAAAATTTGGAGACAAATTTAACAGCCCACAATGTACAAAAAAGTCTCTTGGTGCCATGTGCTAAACCCAACAGGAAGTCCCGTAGGGGCCGGTCATCACATTTTGAGGTAAAAAACTCCTCCTTAACGAAGCATTCCCGGTTGTACGTTTCACCTAGCGCTATGATAATTTAGAGGCATACATAAGAGCCCACGATGTACAAAAAAAGTCTCTTGGAACCATCTGCTAAACCAAACAGGAAGTCCGCCATTTTGATTTACGTTGGGATTTGTAGCTATTTTTTGGTGCCTTTTTTAGGGGTCATATTTTAACGAACTCCTCCTACAAAATTTATCCGACTGTCTTCAAACTTGGTGTGCTTCATCTTAAGATGTTTAAGATACAAAGTTATCGAAAGTTATTTATTTTGTCGCACGCCGTTTCATGGCGATGCATTGTTTGCCAAGTAAAATGCTGCTTTTTTTTTGGTCTAAACATGTGCAAAAACTCATGAAACTTTACACACACATCAGGCTTGTCATAAGCATGAATATTTTAGAGATTTCTTATTAAATTTGCAATAAATGCTTCAATAGCGCCCTCTAGACATTTTTATGAAGTCTTTCCGATTATATGATTCAGCTAGATGTGTGAATATTGGCAGGCATGCCTAATATATTCAAAAAGTATTCTATATAGCCATGTGCCAATCCATTTTGATTTTATTTTGTTAATTGTGCATCATTTTTGGCCTTTCCATGAAACTTTACAAACACAAAGCATGGCAAAAACGTTTAAAATTTAGATGGTTTCCTATTTGACAGTACCCCAACATGCCAGTACCCCGACGTGCAAATACCCCAACGTGGCCCAGGTTGCGAGGGCCCTTTATAGCTGCTCGCAGCTCTAGTTAGGGCCCGAGCAGCGACCGCTGCGAGGTCCCTATTGTTTTTCAAGGAATTCTTATTATTCTTCTTCTTTTTAGGGCCCGAGCAGCGACCGCTGCGAGGTCCCTATTGTTCCTGAAGGAATTCTTATTATTCTTCTTCTTCTTCTTCTTTGTTATTATTCTTTTCCGCAAACAACCACATTTTTGAGGCACTAAACATGAACGAAAACTCACCAAACTTTACACGCAGATCGGGTCTGGCGAAAAATTTGATATTTTAAAGTCGCCATACATGATAACAGAAAAATGGCTCTGTAGCGCCACCTACATAGGTTTAACGGATCCCTGTCCCGCTACGATTGTCCTATGGCTACGAAAATTGTGTGGCACCTGTAGCACATCCAGATGAACAAAAACCTCTTTGATATGTGTACCCTAAAATAGACAGGAAGTGAGGTATGAGTATTTGAATGTCCAATTTTGGCCCATTTTTGCACATTTACAGGGGTCATACTTTTGCCCGCTTCTCCTACACGGTTAACCCGATTGACTTCAAACTTGGGCTGTACCATCTCAACACCTGGGACAACATCATGGTAAAAAATCTAAAGTTTTTGACATACTATATGACGGTGGCGGGGCATCAAATTTACAGTTTCAAAATTCTTACTTAACGAAGCATTGCCGGTGGTACGTTTAATCTAGGGCTACGAAAATTGGTACACATATGTAACAGACTATGATCTACAAAAAAGCCTGTTGGTGCCATATGCTAAACCTAACAGGAAGTCCGCCAGAGGCGAGGCATCAAATTTTGTGTTTCAAAATTCTAACTTAATGAAGCATTCCCGGCTGTACATTTCACCTAGAGTTACCAATATTTGAAGACATATGTAACAGCCCTCAAGGTACAAAAAACTCTTTTTGAACCATATGCTAAACCGAACAGGAAGTCCGCCATTTTGATTTACTTTGGAACGTGTTGCCATTTTTTGGGCCATTTCATAGGGGTCTTATTTTAACGAACTCCTCCTACAGAGTTTATCCGATCATCTCCAAACTTGGTGTGATTCATCTTAAGATGTTGAAGATGAAAAGTTATTGAAAGCTTTTTATTTTGTCGCACGCTGTTGCCGTGGCATGCACAGTTTGCAAAGGAAAAAATTACTTCTTAATGAAGCATTCCCAGTTGTACGAAGCAGCTAGAGCTACGAAAATTTGGAGACAAATGTAACAGCCCACGATGTACAAAAAAGTCTCTTGGTGCCATGTGCTAAACCCAACAGGAAGTCCCGTAGGGGCCGGGCATCACATTTTGAGCTAAAAAACTCCTCTTTAACGAAGCATTCCCGGTTGTACGTTTCACCTAGCGCTATGATAATTTAGAGGCATACATAAGAGCCCACGATGTACAAAAAAGTCTCTTGGAACCATGTGCTAAACCAAACAGGAAGTCCGCCATTTTGATTTATGATGGGATTTGTAGACTTTTTTTGTGGCCTTTTTTAGGGGTCATATTTTAACTCCTCCTACAAAATTCATCCGACCGTGTTCAAACTTGGTGTGTTTCATCTTAAGATGTTTAAGATGCAAATTTATCGAAAGTTTTTTATTTTGTCGCACGCTGCTGCTATAGCGATGCATTGGTTGCCAAGTAAAGTGCTGCTTTGTTTTTTTTTATCTATACATGTGTGAAAACTCGTGAAACTTTGCACACACATCAGACTTGTCATTAACATGAATTTTTAGAGATTTCTTGTGCAATTTGCAATAAATCGCACCCTCTATACATTTTTTATGGAGCATTTCCGATTGGATGATTCAAGCGCAAAATAACTAAAGATGACTTGACTTGACCTAGATTTGTGAAAACTCAGAGGCATACCTATTATATTATTATTATTTTTTGTACCTTACAAGATTATCTCTTGTGCCACATTAAACCCCTTTGCAGGCCTGAGCCAAACCACGGTCCATACATTTGATACCACTGCTTTATTTCAATGGTCAAGTACTTCATAACCACACCTACTTATGCTTGTCCTTGCATATATAGTAGACAACAAAGAGCTCTTTCAACAAAAGACATTTCCATCTACAAAGTCATACAAGGTAAGCACTCTATAAATTCTGCAATCACTACACTTCTATTCCTAAATTATCACTTCAAATACCAACAATGGTTAATACAGCTACAAATTTCTTGTATGTTTATGAAGTATGATACTGTATTTATTTCTACTCCTTTGCTTTTCTACAGAACATGAACAAATCAACAAGCAAATTCTCTTTTGATAAAGACCCTCTAATCATCTCCATACGCAAAGATTGCCAACTTTTTTCCGTAAGTATACAATACATAAATTAAACAGGACAACTTTCTCAATCATATACAGTATGCCATACATATATGTATTAAGTTCTCATTTATTAACAGGTTTGTTAAAGGCACCTTTAGTGTGTTTTTCTGTTTGTAATGTTTCTCCACGAGCACGTCTAGCCATTGATATCATGTAGAACACATATGCTAACCTTTTAGAGACAATTGAAGCTTACTTGCACAGTAGCCACTATCTTAACCACTTAATTCACATGTCTACTTGACAACTTATTACATGTAGTGAAATGGTACTTTGTGCGTCTTATGCTTTTTTCTGAACACTGCTTTTCAACTCTTTCCTTAAAACCAATACATGCGGCACTGTTATACTGTATAAATATATATGTCCGTGTGTATATATAACCATTTATGTACCTGTCGTATCCTTACTTTTATTCATCATTTCATCACACAATCCTAAAACATTGCTTTTTGACCCAGAGGATTCAACTATACCATTTTTGCGTGTCTTATTACTTACTAGCTATATTATTTATTAACGGGCAAAAACTATGAATATAAGATCACCGTCAAATATTACGTCTGTAATATCCATATACAGTGCATTACATAATATGCATTTGTATTAAGACACTACCATGCTAAAAATATGCACACGACTGTTCTGTAAACTACACCTAAGACAACCAAACTTCACAGATCTAACATGATTCTTCATTCTTTTTTGTTCTACAGATGTATCAAATGCTGCCACACAGACAGAAGAAGCCACTGAGGACATGCACGAAGACGATGATCACAATATAACAGGACAGGTTAACCCCCCTGAAGTTTTAGCCCGCAGGTCAAAGCGTCCTAGGACTAATTCATCCATGGAGGTTACATTATCCTAAGACAGACTATGTGCTAACCCAAACTCTTTGACCCCAAGGGATTCATCTGTCCCAGAAAACTTTTACACTAAAGAGTTTATCTGTCCTAGGGCGCTGTTAACCCCAGGTTAAAGTGTTATTTAATCTGTCCTGTTACAACAGCTATACATAAACAGCTGCATTCCTCTCCTGTTCCATCTCTCGCACTTCTTTCATCTCTTTTTCTCCTCTACTTATACCTATGCTTGCTCATGTGCTTTTTTCCCCTTTAGATGATGTCATTGGTTAGCCTGCTTCAAAGCTACATTTTTTCTTGAATAACTGTCACACATTTACTGTTTGCTGGACCCTACAAAACTGTCACAATACTTCACTATGTCATGAATACATATGTGTTGCACAGCGACACCACATTAAGAGTCATCAAAAAGCTTTTTATTTGATCACACACCATCTCTGTGCCATGCAATGTTTTCAAATAAACAGATGCTGGTTTTGAATATCAAACGAGCGACTTTTCATGAAACTTTGCACACACATCAGAAAGTCCACACTTTTGAATTTATTTTGGGAATTGTGCATCATTTTTGGCCTTTTACTGCACCTTTTTACACACAAGGCACGGCAAATGCATTTCTATTTTCCATGGTCCTTGTCTATTTAACAGTACCCCAACGTGCAAGTCCCCCGACTTGCATATACCCCAACGTGGCCCGGGTTGCGAGGGCCCTTTATAGCTGCTCGCAGCTCTAGTTATTTGTTATTATTCTTTTCCGCAAACAATCACATTTTTGAGACACTAAACGTGAACGAAAACTCACCAAACTTTACACACACGTCAGGCCTGGCGAAAAATTTGATATTTTAAAGTCGCCATAGGTGATAACAGAAAAATGGCTCCATAGCGCCACCTACATAGGTTAAACAGATCCCTGGCCCGCTACGATTGTCCGACGGCTATGAAAATTGTGTGGCACCTGTAGCACATCCAGATGAACAAAAACCTCTTTGATGTGTGTACCCTAAAATAGACAGGAAGTGAGATATGAGTATTTAAATGTCCAATTTTGGCCAATTTTTGCACATTTACAGGGGTCATACTTTTGCCTGCTTCTCCTACACGGTTAATCCAATTGACTTCAAACTTGGGATGTACCATCTCAAGACCTGGGACAACACCATGGTAAAAAATCTAAAGTTTTCGACATACTATATGACGGCAGTGGGGCATCAAATTTAGAGTTTCAAAACTCTTACTAAACGTAGTATTGCCGGTTGTATGTTTAACCTAGAGCTACGAAAATTGGTACACATATGTAACAGACTATGACCTACAAAAAAGTCTGTTGGTGCCATATGCTAAACCCAACAGGAAGTCCGCCAGAGGCGGGGCATCAAATTTGGAGTTTCAAAATTCTTACTTAATGAAGCATTCCCGGCTGTACGTTTCACCTAGAGTTACCAAAATTTAAAGACATATGTAACAGCCCTCAAGGTACAAAAAACTCTTTTTGAACCATATGCTAAACCTAACAGAAAGTCCACCATTTTGATTTACTTTGGAACGTGTTCCCATTTTTTTGGCCATTTCATAGGGGTCCTATTTTAACGAACTCCTCTTACAGAGTTTATCCGATCATCTTCAAACTTGGTGTGATTCATCTTAAGATGTTGAAGATGAAAAGTTATTGAAAGCTTTTTATTTCGCTGCACGCTGTTGTCGTGGCATGCACTTGTTTGCAAAGGAAAAAAATTCTTCTTAATGAAGAATTCTCAGTTGTACGAAGCAGCTAGAGCTACGAAAATTTGTAGACATATGTAACAGCCCACGATGTACAAAAAAAGTCTCTTGCTGCTTTGTGCTAAACCCAACAGGAAGTCCCGCAAGGGCCGGGCATCACTTTTTGAGCTAAAAAACTCCTCTTTAACGAAGCATTCCCGGTTGTACCTTTCACCTAGCGCTATGATAATTTGGAGGCATACATAAGAGCCCACGATGTACAAAAAAGTCTTTTAGAACCATATGCTAAGCCAAACAGGAAGTCCGGCATTTTGATTTACTTTGCTATTTGTAGCCATTTTTTGGGGGCCTTTTATAGGCCTCATATTTTCTACAAAACTTATCAGATTGTCTTCATTCTTTGGCATGTTTCATCTGAAGTATTGCCGGTTATACGTTTAATCTAGAGCTACGAAAATTGGTACACATATGTAACAGACTATGATCTACAAAAAAGCCTGTTGGTGCCATATGCTAAACCTAACAGGAAGTCCGCCAGAGGCAGGGCATCAAATTTTGCATTTCAAAATTTGTACTTAATGAAGCATTTCCGGCTGTACGTTTCACCTAGAGTGACCAAAATCTGAAGACATATGTAACAGCCCTCGAGGTACAAAAAACTCTTTTTGAACCATATGCTAAACCTAACAGGAAGTCTGCCATTTTGATTTACTTTGGAACATGTTGCCATTTTTTTGGCCATTTCATAGGGGTCTTATTTTAACGAACTCCTCCTACAGAGTTTATCCGATCATCTTCAAACTTGGTGTGATTCATCTTAAGATGTTGACGATGAAAAGTTCTTGAAAGCTTTTTATTTCGTCGCACGCTGTTGTCGTGGCATGCACTGTTGGCAAAGGAAAAAAAAATCCTTCTTAATGCAGCGTTCCCAGTTGGACGAAGCAGCTCGAGCTACAAAAATTTGTAGACATATGTACACATTTGTCCACATATATATATTTACATATGCATGTAAAAAAATTATGTCAGGCTAAACTAAATGGTTGATTAGGCCCCACACATTCTCACCTTACCATACCCGGCCCTCTTTGCAAAAGGTTTGAACACTCCTGGCCTAAACCTAGGTGTATACTCAAACTATGCACGCACATAAAGCCTGGAACAAAATGTGTAATTTAGAGGGTTCTTGTTTTGTTTTTTGTATTCCTTATATTTCATGTCATTATACTTGACACACTATTTTTACTACTCACTGAATCAGTTATAAGAACATTTAATTGATACAATCCAATCACATCCTAGAGAATTGAAAACACATTCAATCATGAGGTTGTTAAGACACATTTACTTCTGTAGCACTTAACCACAAACAAGTTGCGACATCCCCTGATCTAACCCTCCAACCGGGCAAGGAAAAACTTTCAGGGGTCATATTTTAACGAACCCCTCCTACAAAATTTATCCGACTGTCTTCAAACTTGGTGTGTTTCATCTTAAGATGTTTAAGATGCAAAGTAATCGAAAGTTTTTTATTTTGTAACACGCTGTTGCCATAGCAATGCATTGTTTGTCAAGTGCTGCTTTTTTTTTTTTATACACATGAAAACTCATGGAACTTTGCAAACACATCAGACTTGTCATGAACATGAATTTTCAGAGATTTATTGTGCAATTTGCAATAAATAGCGCCCTCTAGACCTTTTTATGAAGCATTTCCGATTGTATGATTATGCTAGACCTACAAAAAAGTATTATGTAGCCATTTGCCAAACCAAAGAGGAAGTCCGCTATTTTGATTTTATTTTGGGAATTATACATAATTTTTGGCCTTCTTCATTAAACTTTGCACAGACAAGGCATGGAAAAAACTAACATTTTAAATGGTCCTTGTTCCATGTAACAGTACCCCAACGTGCCAGTACCCTGACGTGCAAGTAACCCAACGTTGTGCTCAATAGCGCCCTCTATGCATTTTTATGGAGCATTTCCAATTGTATGATTCAAGCGATACACAACTAAAGATGACTTGACCTAGATTTGTGAAAACTGGGAGGCATACCTATTAGCTTAAGACCTACAAAAAGTATTCTGTAGCCGTATGCTAAACCTAAAAGGAAGTCCGCCATTTTGAATTTATTTTGGGAATTGCGCACCATATTTTGCGTTTTGATTAAACTTTGCACACACAAGGCTTGTCAAAAACATTTTAGATGGTCCTTGTCCTATTTGACAGTACCCCAACGTGCCAGTACCCCGACGTGCAAGTACCCCAACGTGGCACGCCTTTGCTGTAGCGATGCATTGTTTGCAAAGAATTTTTTTTTTTTATATGATTCAGCTAGATGTGTGAATATTGGGAGGCATACCTATCAGCCGAATACCTCGACAAAGCATTCCATAGCAATGTGAACAAACACAAAAAGCATGGCAAAACATTTACAATTTAGACGGTTTCTTATGAAACAGTACCCTAACGTGCCAGTACCCCGACGTGCAAATACCCCAACGTGGCACGGGTTGCGAGGGCCCTTTATAGCTGCTCGCAGCTCTAGTTATTATTATTATTCTTATTATTATTCTTCTCCGCAAACGATCACATTTTTGAGACACTAAACGTGACCGAAAACTCACCAAACTTTACACGCACATCAGGCCTGGCGAAAAATTTGATATTTTAAAGTCGCCATACATGATAACAGAAAAATGGCTCCTTAGCGCCCCCTACATAGGTTAAACGGATCCCTGTCCCGCTACGATTGTCCGACGGCTATGAAAATTGTGTGGCACCTGTAGCACAACCCAATGAACAAAAACCTCTTTGAAGTGTGTACCCTAAAATAGACAGAAAGTGAGGTATGAGTATTTAAATGTCCAATTTTTGCCAATTTTTGCCAATTTTTGCACATTTACAGGGGTCATACTTTTGCCCGCTTCTCCTACACGGTTAACCCGATTGACTTCAAACTTGGGATGGACCATCTCAACACCTGGGACAACATCATTGTGAAAAATGAAAAGTTTTTGATATACTATATGACGGCGGCGGCGCATCAAATTTAGAGTTTAAAAATTCTTACTTCACGAGGCATTGCCGGTTGTACGTTTAATCTAGAGCTACGAAAATTGGTACACATATGTAACAGACTATGACCTACAAAAAACTCTTTTTGAACCATATGCTAAACCTAACAGGAAGTCCACCATTTTGATTTATTTTGGAACGTGTTGCCATTTTTTTGGCCATTTCATTGGGGTCTTATTTTAACGAACTCCTCCTACAGTGTTTATCCGATCATCTTCAAACTTGGTGTGATTCATCTTAAGATGTTGAAGATGAAAAGTTATTGAAAGCTTTGTATTTCGTCGGACGCTGTTGTCATGGCATGCACTGTTTTTAAAGGAAAAAAAAATATCCTTAAAGAAGCATTGCCAGTTGTACGAAGCAGCTAGAGCTACGAAAATTTGTAGACATATGTAACAGCCCAAGATGTACAAAAAAGTCTCTTGGTGGCCTGTGCTAAACCCAACAGGAAGTCCCCCAGGGGCCGGGCATCACATTTTGAGCTAAAAAACTCCTCTTTAACAAAGCATACCCGGCTGTACGTTTCACATAGAGTTACCAACATTTGTAGAGGTATATAACAGCCCTCGAGGTACAAAAAACTCTTTTTGAACCATATGCTAAACCTAACAGGACGTCCGCCATTTTGATTTACTTTGGAACGTGTTGCCATTTTTTTGGGCCATTTCATAGGGATCATATTTTAACAAACTCCTCCTACAGAGTTTATCCGATCATCTTCAAACTTGGTGTGATTCATCTTAAGATGTTGAAAATGAAAAGTTATTGAAAGTTTTTTATTTAGTCACACGCTGTTGTCGTGGCATGCACTTTTTGCAAAGGAAAAAAATCCTTCTTAATGAAGCATTCCCAGTTGTACGAAGCAGCTAGAGCGACGAAAAATTGTAGACATATGTAACAGCCCAGGATGTACAAAAAAGTCTCTTGGTGCCATGTGCTAAACCCAACAGGAAGTCCCCCAGGGGCCGGGCATCACATTTTGAGCTAAAAAACTCCTCTTTAACGAAGCATTCCCGGTTGTACGTTTCACCTAGCGCTATGATAATTTGCAGGCATACATAAGAGCCCATGATGTACAAAAAAGTCTCTTGGAACCATGTGCTAAATCAAACAGGAAGTCTGCCATTTTGATTTATGATGGGATTTGTTGCCATTTTTTGTGGCCTTTTTCAGGGGTCATATTTTAACGAACCCCTCCTACAAAATTTATCCGACTGTCTTCAAACTTGGTGTGTTTCATCTTAAGACGTTTAAGATGCAAAGTAATCGAAAGTTTTTTATTTTGTCACACGCTGTTGACATAGCAATGCATCGAATTGCACACCATATTTTGCGTTTTGATTAAACAGACAAAGCATTCCCGGTTGTACGTTTCACCTAAAGCTATGATAATTTGCAGGCAAACATAAGAGCTCAGGATGTACAAAAAAAGTCTCTTGGAGCCATATGCTAAACCAATCAGGAAGTCCACCATTTTGATTTACGTTGGGATTTGTAGCCATTTTTTGTGGCCTTTTTTAGGGGTCATATTTTAACGAACTCCTCCTACAAAATTTATCCGACTGTCTTTAAACTTGGTGTGCTTCATCTTAAGATGTTTAAGATGCAAAGTTATCGAAAGTTATTTATTTTGTCGCACGCCGTTGTCATGGCGATGCATTGTTTGCCAAGTAAAATGCTGCTTTTTTGTTTTGGTCTAAACATGTGCAAAAACTCATGAAACTTTACACACACATCAGGCTTGTCATCAGCATGAATATTTTAGAGATTTATTATTCAATTTGCAATAAATGGTTCAATAGCGCCCTCTAGACATTTTTATGAAGCTTTTGCAAATGTTTTGTGTTTTATGATTCAGCTAGATTTGTAAAAATTGGGATACCTATCAGCCTAAGACTTACAAAAAGGTTTCTAAAGCCATATGCTGAATCAAAAAGGAAGTCTGCCATTTTGATTTACTTTGGTATTTGTAGCCATTTTTTGGGGCCTTTTATAGGGGTCATATTTTCAACAGAACTTATCAGATCGTCTTCATTCATTGGCGTGTTTCATCTTAAGATATTTAAGACGAAAAGTTATTGAATTTTTTTATTTTGTCACACTCCTTTGCTGTAGCCATGCATTGTTTGTGAAGAAAAATGCTTTTTTGAGAGTCTAAATATGGGTGAAAACTCACAAAACTTTGCACACACACCAGACCTGTCTGGAACATGAATATTTTATTTAGAGATTTGTTGTGCAATTTGTAATAAATGGCTCAATAGCGCCCTCTAGACATTTTTATGAAGTCTTTCCGATTATATGATTCAGCTAGATGTGTGAATATTGGCAGGCATGCCGAATATATCCAAAAAGTATTCTATATAGCCATGTGCCAATCCATTTTGATTTTATTTTGTTAATTGTGCGTCGTTTTTGGCCTTTCCATGAAACTTTAAAACACAAAGCATGGCAAAAACGTTTACAATTTAGATGGTTTCCTATTTGACAGTACCCCAACATGCCAGTACCCCGACGTGCAAATACCCCAACGTGGCCCGGGTTGCGAGGGCCCTTTATAGCTGCTCGCAGCTCTAGTTATTCTTATTATTATTATTCTTATTATTATTCTTCTCCGCAAACAATCGCATTTTTGAGACGCTAAACGTGAACGAAAACTCACCAAACTTTACACTCACATCAGGCCTGGCGAAAAATTTGATATTTTAAAGTCGCCATACATGATAACAGAAAAATGGCTCCATAGCGCCACCTACATAGGTTAAACGGATCCCTGTCCCGCTACGATTGTCCTATGGCGACGAAAATTGTGTGGCACCCGTAGCACATCCAGATGAACAAAAACCTCTTTGATGTGTGTACCCTAAAATAGACAGAAAGTGAGGTATGATCATCTGACTGTCCAATTTTGGCCCAGTTTTGCACATTTACAGGGGTCATACTTTTGCCCGCTTCTCCTACACGGTTAACCCGATTAACTTCAAACTTGGGATGGACCATCTCAACACCTGGGACAACATCATTGTAAAAAATCTAAAGTTTTTGATATACTATATGACGTCGGCGACGCATCAAATTTAGAGTTTAAAAATTCTTACTTCATGAAGCATTGCCGGTTGTACGTTTAATCTAGAGCTACGAAAATTTGTACACATATGTAACAGGCTATGACCTACAAAAAACTCTTTTTGAACCATATGCTAAACCTCACAGGAAGTCCGCCATTTTGATTTATTTTGGAACGTGTTGCCATTTTTTTGGCCATTTCATTGGGGTCTTATTTTAACGAACTCCTCCTACAGTGTTTATCCGATCATCTTCAAACTTGGTGTGATTCATCTTAAGATGTTGAAGATGAAAAGTTATTGAAAGCTTTGTATTTCGTCGCACGCTGTTGTCATGGCATGCACTGTTTGCAAAGGAAAAAAAATATCCTTAAAGAAGCATTGCCAGTTGTACGAAGCAGCTAGAGCTACGAAAATTTGTAGACATATGTAACAGCCCAAGATGTACAAAAAAGTCTCTTGGTGCCCTGTGCTAAACCCAACAGGAAGTCCCCCAGGGGCCGGGCATCACATTTTAAGCTAAAAAACTCCTCTTTAACAAAGCATACCCGGCTGTACGTTTCACCTAGAGTTACCAAAATTTGTAGAGGTATATAACAGCCCTCGAGGTACAAAAAACTCTTTTTGAACCATATGCTAAACCTAACAGGATGTCCGCCATTTTTATTTACTTTGGAATGTGTTGCCATTTTTTGGGCCATTTCATAGGGGTCATATTTTAACGAACTCCTCCTACAGAGTTTATCCGATCATCTTCAAACTTGGTGTGACTCATCTTAAGATGTTGAGGATGAAAAGTTATTGAAAGCTCTTTATTTCGTCGCACGCTGTTGTCGTGGCATGCACTTTTTGCAAAGGAAAAAAATCCCTCTTAATGAAGCATTCTCAGTTGTACGAAGTAGCTAGAGCTACAAAAAATTGTAGACATATGTAACAGCCCACAGTGTACAAAAAAGTCTCTTGGTGCCATGTGCTAAACCCAACAGGAAGTCTCCCAGGGGCCGGGCATCACATTTTGAGCTAGAAAACTCCTCTTTAACGAAGCATTCCCGGTTGTACGTTTCACCTAGCGCGATGATAATTTGCAGGCATACATAAGAGCCCACGATGTACAAAAAAGTCTCTTGGAACCATGTGATAAACCAAACAGGAAGTCTGCCATTTTGATTTACGATGGGATTTGTTGCCATTTTTTGTGGCCTTTTTCAGTTGTCATATTTTAACGAACTCCTCGTACAAAGTTCATCCGACCGTCTTCAAACTTGGTGTGTTTCATCTTAAGATGTTTAAGATGCAAAGTTATCAAAAGTTTTTTTATTTTGTCGCACGCTGCTGCTATAGCGATGCAGTTTGCCAAGTGAAGTGCTGCTTTGTTTTTTTATCTATACATGTGTGAAAACTTATGAAACTTTGCAAACACATCAGACTTGTCATGAACATGAATTTTTAGAGATTTATTGTGCAATTTGCAATAAATAGCGCCCTCTAGACATTTTTATGAAGTATTTCCGATTGTATGATTCTGCTAGATTTGTGAAAATTAGGACAGACCCCTATCAGCCTAATACCTACAAAAAAGTATTATGTAGCCATTTGCCAAACCAAAGAGGAAGTCCGCTATTTTGATTTTATTTTGGGAATTATACATCATTTTTGGCCTCTTTCATTAAACTTTGCACAGACAAGGCATGGAAAAAACTAACATTTTAAATGGTCCTTGTTCCATGTAACAGTACCCCAACGTGCCAGTACCCTGACGTGCAAGTAACCCAACGTTGTGCTCAATAGCGCCCTCTATGCATTTTTATGGAGCATTTCCAATTGTATGATTCAAGCGATACACAACTAAAGATGACTTGACCTAGATTTGTGAAAACTGGGAGGCATACCTATTAGCTTAAGACCTACAAAAAGTATTCTGTAGCCGTATGCTAAACCTAAAAGGAAGTCCGCCATTTTGAATTTATTTTGGGAATTGCACACCATATTTTGCGTTTTGATTAAACTTTGCACATACAAGGCTTGTCAAAAACATTTTAGATGGTCCTTGTCCTATTTGACAGTACCCCAACGTGCCAGTACCCCGACGTGCAAGTACCCCAACGTGGTCCGGGTTGCGAGGGCCCTTTATAGCTGCTCGCAGCTCTAGTTAGGGCCCGAGCAGCGACCGCTGCGAGGTCCCTATTGTTTTTGTAAAAATTATTATTATTAGGGCCCGAGCAGCGACCGCTGCGAGGTCCCTATTGTTTTTGTAAAAATTATTATTATTAGGGCCCGAGCAGCGACCGCTGCGAGGTCCCTATTGTTTTTGTAAAAATTATTATTATTATTATTATTATTATTATTATTATTATTATTATTATTCTTCTTCTTCTTCTTTATTCTCCGCAAACAATCGCGATTTTGGGTACCTAAATATTCACGAAAACTCACCGAACTTTGCACACTCCTCAGGTCCGGCGAAAAATTTGATATTATGAAGTCGTTATAACAATGCGACTCGATAGCGCCCCCTAGCGTAGAAAAATAAAAACTAAGCCCGGCACGTTTGAGCTAGAGCAACAAAAATTGGCAGGCACGTGTAGTACCCCGAGACGCACAAAAAAGTCTCTTGGGACCATGTAGCTAAAATGTACAGGAAGTGAGCTATGAATTTTTTTATGTCCAATTTTGGCCTATTTTGGCACATTCACTGTGGTCATGCTTTTTCCCCCTTTGCAAACATTTTTCATCCAATTGACTTCAAACTTGGCATTTATCATCTCAAGACCTGAGAGAACAACTGGGCAAAACATCTTGCCTTTTTGAAATACTATATGACGGGGGCGGGGCATCAAATATTGCCTTTAAAATTTCATTTGTCGAGAAAGAGCAAATGCTTAATAACTCCCATGTTCAAGCTCCAAAAAATCTCAAACTTCTCAGGCAACGTAATAGTCACGGCCTGAAAACATCTATATGATAAAATTCAGTTATACATATAGCGCCACCTAGTGGTTACAATAAATGTCATACTTTACGTTTTTAGCTACTGTGCTGAGCTTGTTGAAGGGATCCATTTGAAAATTGGTCAGAAAAGCCTTAAGATGTTGATCATGCCCCACACCGAATATTGTAACTTTTCGCCAAAGGGCGTGGCCGCTACGGTGCCGCAAAGTCTAAAGATTTTTCGTGAAAATAAAAGCTGCATTAACTTGACCGAGATGATCCTATCTTCTCAAAATTTCACACATTTGATGAGAGTCCAGCCCTAAAGACATCTACTGACTTATATTTCATCTAACTGATAGCGCCACCTAGTGGCAATTTTTTTTCTTACGAATTTTCTTCTACGTTTTTCTCCAAACACGTTAACTGGACCTACCTCATATTTGCTCAGATGAGGGTTTCGGCCTTCATGATGTCACAACACGAAGTTTGTGAGTTTTCGCGAATTGCTGTGGGTGTGGCTAAGCGCTGTTCGCCAAGAAAACAACGCCAGTTTTGAGGGTCTAAACATGCACAGAAACTCATGAAACTTGGCACACACATCTGGCCTGGTAAAATGAGCCATATTTTATTGTTGATTGTGCTATTTTTTACAAAATTGACTCAATAGCGCCCCCTAGAAGTTTTTAACAAAGCAGCCCCGGTTGTACGTTTAAGCAAGAACGACGAATATTTTTAGGTGTATGAGGGAGCCCAAGTCCTACAAAAAAGTCTCTTGGACCCATATGCTAAAATGAACAGGAAGTGAGCTATGAATTTTTGAATGTCCCATTTTTTACGATTTTTGCACATTCACAGGGGGCAGACTTTTGCCCACTTCTCCTACACGTTTCATCCGACTGAGTTAAGACTTGGCCTGGACCATGTCAAGACCTGAGCCAACGACAGGGGGAAAAATTTTGACTTTTCGAAATACTATATGATGAGGGCGGGGCATCAAATTTTGTGTTTCGCAATGAAAAAGGATATGCTTGATAACTCCCCGGTACATGCTCCAAAAAATCCCAAACTTGACATGTATGTTTATCGTCAAGGCCTGAAGTTATCTCTGTGACAACATTCAGTTATATATGCAGCGCCACCTAGCCCTTGAGGAATAAAAAAAAAATACCCCACATACGGTATTTTGTACAAAAAATGTACACTCATTCTAAGTGTGATAACGAAGTCATTTCTGAATATTCTTTTAGTTTCCACCACTCAAAATGTTCACTGGCATCAGACTTATCCAAACATATATATATTTTTATTTATTTTTGATAGCCTCTATGGACATTAAAAGCAATATCGTGAATGAAGGATATGCTTAATAACTCCACGGTACATGCTCCAAAAAAAATCCCACACTTGACATGTATGCTTATAATCAAGGCCTGAAGGTATCTCTATGACAACATTCAGTTATAAATACAGCGCCACCTAGCCCTTGAGGCTTATATAAAAAAATAAATAAATACCCCACATACGGTATTTTGTACAAAAAATGTACACTCATTATAAGTGTGATAACTAAGTCATTTATGAATATTCTTTTAGTTTCCACCACTCAAATTGTTCACTGGCTTGACACCGATCCAAACGTATGTACGTTTCCATTTTGTTTTATTCATTTTTGATTGCCCCTTTGGACAATAAAAGTAACATTGTGCAATGAGTACAACGAGCGATGATGTGTATATACACTTTTACAAAAAAATACCAATCAGGGCAACTCATTGCCTAAAAATAAAAAAGGACGCTGATTTTTGCAGGTCTTAACAATCACCAAAACCCGTTGAGCTTGACACACACACTGGCAAAAAAATATTCTACATGTAAACGTTTATTATGCCATTTTCAAAGAAATTTTGCTTCCAATATGCCAGTACCCCAATGTGCCAGTACCCCAACATGCAAGTACCACAACGTGCAAGGACCCCAACGTGGCCCGGGCTGCGAGGGCCCTTTATAGCTGCTCGCAGCTCTAGTTATTATTATTATTCTTCTTCTTTATTCTCCGCAAACGATCGCGATTTTGGGTACCTAAACATTCACGAAAACTCACCGAACTTTGCACACTCCTCAGGCCCGGCGAAAAATTTGATATTATTAAGTCGTCATAACAATGCGACTCGATAGCGCCCCCTAGCGTAGAAAAATAAAACCCAAGCCCGGCACGTTTGAGCTAGAGCAACAAAAATTGGCAGGCACGTGTAGCACCCCGAGACGCACAAAAAAGTCTATTTGGACCATGGAGCTAAAATGTACAGGAAGTGAGCTATGAATTTTTTTATGTCCAATTTTGGCCTATTTTGGCACATTCACTGTGGTCATGCTTTTTCCCCCTTTGCAAACATTTTTCATCCCATTGACTTCAAACTTGGCATTTATCATCTCAAGACCTGAGAGAACAACTGGGCAAAACATCTTGCCTTTTTGAAATACTATATGACGGGGGCGGGGCATCAAATATTGCCTTTAAAATTTCATTTGTCCAGAAAGAGCAAATGCTTAATAACTCCCATGTTCAAGCTCCAAAAAATCTCAAACTTCTCAGGCAACGTAATAGTCACGGCCTGAAAACATCTATATGATAAAATTCAGTTATACATATAGCGCCACCTAGTGGTTACAATAAATGTCATACTTTACGTTTTTAGCTACTGTGCTGAGCTTGTTGAAGGGATCCATTTGAAAATTGGTCAGAAAAGCCTTAAGATGTTGATCATGCCCCACACCAAATATTGTAACTTTTCGCCAAAGGGCGTGGCCACTACGGTGACGCAAAGTCTGAAGATTTTTCGTGAAAATAAAAGCTGCATTAACTTGACCGAGATGATCCTATCTTCTCAAAATTTCACACATTTGATGAGAGTCCAGCCCTAAAGACATCTACTGACTTATATTTCATCTAACTGATAGCGCCACCTAGTGGCAATTTTTTTTCTTACGAATTTTCTTCTACGTTTTTCTCCAAACACGTTAACTGGACCTACCTCATATTTGCTCAGATGAGGGTTTCGGCCTTCATGATGTCACAACACAAAGTTTGTGAGTTTTCACGAATCGCTGTGGGCGTGGCTAAGCGCTGTTTGCCAAGAAAACAACGCCAATTTTGAGAGCCTAAACTGGCACAGAAACACGTGAAACTTGGCACACACATCTGGCCTGGTAAAATTAGCAATATTTTATTGTTGATTGTGCTATTTTTACAAAAATGACTCAATAGCGCCCCCTAGAAGTTTTTAACGAAGCAGCCCCGGTTGTACGTTTAAGCAAGAACGACGAATATTTTTACGTGTATGAGGGAGTCAAAGACCTACAAAAAAGTCTCTTGGACCCATATGCTAAAATGAACATGAAGTGAGCTACGAATTTTTGAATGTCCCATTTTTTACGATTTTTGCACATTTTCAGAGGGCATACTTTTGCCCACTTCTCCTACACGTTTTATCCGACTGACTTATGACTTGACCTGGACCATGCCAAGACCTGAGCCAACAACAGACGGAAAAATCTTGACTTTTGGAAATACTATATGATGAGGGCGGGGCATCAAAATTTGTGTTTCGCACTGAAAAAGGATATGCTTAATAACTCCCCGATACATGCTCCAAAAAATCCCAAACTTGACATGTATGTTTATCGTCAAGGCCTGAAGGTTTCTCTATGACAACATTCAGTTATTTATGCAGCGCCACCTAGCCCTTGAGGCATGAAAAAAAAATACCCCACTTACGGTATTTTGTACAAAAAATGTAAACTCATTCTAAGTGTGATAACTAAGTCATTTAGGAATATTCTTTTACCTTCCACCACTCAAAATATTCACTGGCATCACACCTAACCAAACATACATATTTTTGTTATTTAGTTTTATGTATTTTGATAGCCTCTATGGACATTAAAAGCAATATCGTGAATGAAGGCTATGCTTAATAACTCCCAGGTACATGCTCCAAAAAATCCCATATTTGAAATGTATACTTAGAGTCAAGGCCTGAAGGTATCTCTATGACAAAATTCAGTTATAAATACAGCGCCACCTAGTCCTTGAGCCATAAAAAAAAATGCCTCACTTACGGTATTTTTGCAAAAATTGTAAACTCATTTTAAGTGTGATAACTAAGTCATTTATGAATATTCTTTTACTTTCCACCACTCAATATGTTCACTGGTATCAGACCGATCCAAACATACGTATTTTTTATTTAGTTTTATTTTTTTTTTTTATCGCCTCTATGGACAATAAAAGCAACATTGTGCAATGAGTACGAGCGATGATGTGTGTATATATACTTTTACAAAAAATACCAATCAGAGCAACTCATTGCCTAAAAATAAAAAAAAGACGCTGATTTTTGCAGATCTTAACAATCACCAAAACCCATTGAGCTTGACACACTCATCACACCTGGCAAAAAAAAAAAAAAAGTCCACATGTTTATCATGCCATTTTCAAAGAAATCCTGCTTCCAATGTGCCAGTACCCCAATGTGCAAGTTCCCCAACGTGCAAGTACCCCAACGTGGCCCGGGCTGCGAGGGCCCTTTATAGCTGCTCGCAGCTCTAGTTCTTCTTCTTCTTCTTTATTCTCCGCAAACGATCCCGATTTTGGGTACCTAAACATTCACGAAAACTCACCGAACTTTGCACACTCCTCAGGCCCGGCGAAAAATTTGATATTATGAAGTCGTCATAACAACGCGACTCTATAGCGCCCCCTAGCGTAGAAAAATAAAAACCAAGCCCGGCACGTTTGAGCTAGAGCAACGAAAATTGGCAGGCACGTGTAGCACCCCGAGACGCACAAAAAAGTCTATTGGGACCATGTAGCTAAAATGTGCAGGAAGTGAGCTATGAATTTTTTAATGTCCAATTTTGGCCTATTTTGGCACATTCACTGTGGTCATGCTTTTTCCCCCTTTGCAAACATTTTTCATCCAATTGACTTCAAACTTGGCATTTATCATCTCAAAACCTGAGAGAACAACTGGGCAAAACATCTTGCCTTTTTGAAATACTATATGACGGGGGCGGGGCATCAAATATTGCCTTTAAAATTTCATTTGTCCAGAAAGAGCAAATGCTTAATAACTCCCATGTTCAAGCTCCAAAAAATCTCAAACTTCTCAGGCAACGTAATAGTCACGCCCTGAAAACATCTATATGATAAAATTCAGTTATACATATAGCGCCACCTAGTGGTTACAATAAATGTCATACTTTACGTTTTTAGCTACTGTGCTGAGGTTGTTGAAGGGATCCATTTAAAAATTGGTCAGAAAAGCCTTAAGATGTTGATCATGCCCCACACCGAATATTGTAACTTTTCGCCAAAGGGCGTGGCCGCTACGGTGACGCAAAGTCTGAAGATTTTTCGTGACAATAAAAGCTGCATTAACTTGACCGAGATGATCCTATCTTCTCAAAATTTCACACATTTGATGAGAGTCCAGCCCTAAAGACATCTACTGACTTATATTTCATCTAACTGATAGCGCCACCTAGTGGCAATTTTTTTTCTTACGAATTTTCTTCTACGTTTTTCTCCAAACACGTTAACTGGACCTACCTCATATTTGCTCAGATGAGGGTTTCGGCCTTCATGATGTCACAACACGAAGTTTGTGAGTTTTCGCGAATTGCTGTGGGTGTGGCTAAGCGCTGTTCGCCAAGAAAACAGCGCCAGTTTTGAGGGTCTAAACATGCACAGAAACTCCTGAAACTTGGCACACACATCTGGCCTGGTAAAATGAGCAATATTTTATTGTTGATTGTGCTATTTTTACAAAAATGACTCAATAGCGCCCCCTCGAAATTTTTAACGAAGCAGCCCCGGTTGTACGTTTAAGCAAGAACGCCGAATATTTTTAGGTGTATGAGGGAGCCCAAGACCTACAAAAAAGTCTCTTGTACCCATATGCTAAAATGAACAGGAAGTGAGCTACGAATTTTTGAATGTCCCATTTTTGACGATTTTTGCACATTCACAGGGGGCAGACTTTTGCCCACTTCTCCTACACGTTTCATCCGACTGAGTTAAGACTTGGCCTGGACCATGTCAAGACCTGAGCCAACGACAGGGGGAAAAATTTTGACTTTTCGAAATACTATATGATGAGGGCGGGGCATCAAAATTTGTGTTTCACAATGAAAAAGGATATGCTTGATAACTCCCCGGTACATGCTCCAAAAAATCCCAAACTTGACATGTATGTTTATCGTCAAGGCCTGAAGTTATCTCTATGACAACATTCAGTTATATATGCAGCGCCACCTAGCCCTTGAGGCATGAAAAAAAAATACCCCACATACGGTATTTTGTACAAAAAATGTACACTCATTCTAAGTGTGATAACTAAGTCATTTATGAATATTTTTTTAGTTTCCACCACTCAAAATGTTCACTGGCATCAGACTTATCCAAACATATATATATTTTTATTTATTTTTGATAGCCTCTGTGGACATTAAAAGCAATATCGTGAATGAAGGATATGCATAATAACTCCACGGTACATGCTCCAAAAAAAATCCCACACTTGACATGTATGCTTATAATCAAGGCCTGAAGGTATCTCTACGACAACATTCAGTTATAAATACAGCGCCACCTAGCCCTTGAGGCATAATATATAAAAAAAAAAAAACACACATACGGTATTTTGTACAAAAAATGTAAACTCATTCTAAGTGTGATAACTAAGTCATTTATGAATATTCTTTTAGTTTCCACCACTCAAATTGTTAACTGGCTTCACACCAATCCAAACGTATGTACGTTTCCATTTTGTTTTATTCATTTTTGATTGCCCCTTTGGACAATAAAAGTAACATTGTGCAATGAGTACAACGAGCGATGATGTATATATACACTTTTACAAAAAATACCAATCAGGGCAACTCGTTGCCTAAAAATAAATAAGGACGCTGATTTTTGCAGGTCTTAACAATCACCAAAACCCGTTGAGCTTGACACACACTGGCAAAAAAAATATTCTACATGTAAACGTTTATTATGCCATTTTCAAAGAAATTTTGCTTCCAATATGCCAGTACCCCAACGTGCCAGTACCCTAACGTGCAAGTACCCCAACGTGCAAGGACCCCAACGTGGCCTGGGCTGCGAGGGCCCTTTATAGCTGCTCGCAGCTCTAGTTATTATTATTATTATTATTATTATTCTTCTTCTTTATTCTCCGCAAACGATCGCGATTTTGGGTACCTAAACATTCACGAAAACTCACCAAACTTTGCACACTCCTCAGGCCCGGCGAAAAATTTGATATTATGAAGTCGTCATAACAATGCGACTCGATAGCGCCCCCTAGCGTAGAAAAATAAAAACCAAGCCCGGCACGTTTGAGCTAGAGCAACAAAAATTGGCAGGCACGTGTAGCACCGCGAGACGCACAAAAAAGTCTATTGGGACCATGTAGCTAAAATGTACAGGAAGTGAGCTATGAATTTTTTTATGTCCAATTTTGGCCTATTTTGGCACATTCACTGTGGTCATGCTTTTTCCCCCTTTGCAAAATTTTTTCATCCAATTGACTTCAAACTTGGCATTTATCATCTCAAGACCTGAGAGAAAAACTGGGCAAAACATCTTGCCTTTTTGAAATACTATATGACGGGGGCGGGGCATCAAATATTGCCTTTAAAATTTCATTTGTCCAGAAAGAGCAAATGCTGAATAACTCCCATGTACAAGCTCCAAAAAATCTCAAACTTCTCAGGCAACGTAATAGTCACGGCCTGAAAACATCTATATGATAAAATTCAGTTATACATATAGCGCCACCTAGTGGTTACAATAAATGTCATACTTTACGTTTTTAGCTACTGTGCTGAGCTCGTTGAAGGGATCCATTTGAAAATTGGTCAGAAAAGCCTTAAGATGTTGATCATGCCCCACACCGAATATTGTAACTTTTCGCCAAAGGGCGTGGCCGCTACGGTGACGCAAAGTCTGAAGATTTTTCGTGAAAATAAAAGCTGCATTAACTTGACCGAGATGATCCTATCTTCTCAAAATTTCACACATTTGATGAGAGTCCAGCCCTAAAGACATCTACTGACTTATATTTCATCTAACTGATAGCGCCACCTAGTGGCAATTTTTTTTATTACGAATTTTCTTCTACGTTTTTCTCCAAACACGTTAACTGGACCTACCTCTTATTTGCTCAGATGAGGGTTTCGGCCTTCATGATGTCACAACACGAAGTTTGTGAGTTTTCGCGAATTGCTGTGGGCGTGGCTAAGCGCTGTTCGCCAAGAAAACAACGCCAGTTTTGAGGGTCTAAACATGCACAGAAACTCATGAAACTTGGCACACACATCTGGCCTGGTAAAATGAGCAATATTTTATTGTTGATTGTGCTATTTTTACAAAAATTACTCAATAGCGCCCCCTAGAAGTTTTTAACGAAGCAGCCCCGGTTGTACGTTTAAGCAAGAACGACGAATATTTTTAGGTGTATGAGGGAGCCCAAGACCTACAAAAAAGTCTCTTGGACCCATATGCTAAAATGAACAGGAAGTGAGCTACGAATTTTTGAATGTCCCATTTTTGACGATTTTTGCACATTCACAGGGGGCAGACTTTAGCCCACTTCTCCTACACGTTTCATCCGACTGAGTTAAGACTTGGCCTGGACCATGTCAAGACCTGAGCCAACGACAGGGGGGAAAAATTTTGTCTTTTCGAAATACTATATTATGAGGGCGGGGCATCAAATTTTGTGTTTCGCAATGAAAAAGGATATGCTTGATAACTCCCCGGTACATGCTCCAAAAAATCCCAAACTTGACATGTATGTTTATCGTCAAGGCCTGAAGTTATCTCTGTGACAACATTCAGTTATATATGCAGCGCCACCTAGCCCTTGAGGAATAAAAAAAAAATACCCCACATACGGTATTTTGTACAAAAAATGTACACTCATTCTAAGTGTGATAACTCAGTCATTTATGAATATTCTTTTAGTTTCCACCACTCAAATTGTTCACTGGCTTCACACCGATCCAAACGTATGTACATTTCCATTTTGTTTTATTCATTTTTGATTGCCCCTTTGGACAATAAAAGTAACATTGTGCAATGAGTACAACGAGCGATGATGTGTATATACACTTTTACAAAAAATACCAATCAGGGCAACTCATTGCCTAAAAATAAAAAATAAGACGCTGATTTTTGCAGATCTTAACAATCACCAAAACCCATTGAGCTTGACACACTCATCACACCTGGCAAAAAAAAAAAAAAAAAAATCCACGTTTATCATGCCATTTTCAAAGAAATTCTGCTTCCAATGTGCCAGTACCCCAATGTGCAAGTTCCCCAACGTGCAAGTACCCCAACGTGGCCCGGGCTGCGAGGGCCCTTTATAGCTGCTCGCAGCTCTAGTTCTTATTATTATTCTTCTCCGCAAACAATCGCATTTTTGAGACGCTAAACGTGAACGAAAACTCACCAAACTTTACACGCACATCAGGCCTGGCGAAAAATTTGATATTTTAAAGTCGCCATACATGATAACAGAAAAATGGCTCCATAGCGCCACCTACATAGGTTAAACGGATCCCTGTCCCGCTACGATTGTCCTATGGCGACGAAAATTGTGTGGCACCCGTAGCACATCCAGATGAACAAAAACCTCTTTGATGTGTGTACCCTAAAATAGACAGAAAGTGAGGTATGATCATCTGAATGTCCAATTTTGGCCCAGTTTTTCACATTTACAGGGGTCATACTTTTGCCCGCTTCTCCTACACGGTTAACCCGATTGACTTCAAACTTGGGATGGACCATCTCAACACCTGGGACAACATCATTGTAAAAAATCTAAAGTTTTTGATATACTATATGACGGCGGCGACGCATTAAATTTAGAGTTTAAAAATTCTTACTTCACGAAGCATTGCCGGTTGTACGTTTAATCTAGAGCTACGAAAATTTGTACACATATGTAAAAGGCTATGACCTACAAAAAACTCTTTTTGAACCATATGCTAAACCTCACAGGAAGTCCGCCATTTTGATTTATTTTGGAACGTGTTGCCATTTTTTTGGCCATTTCATTGGGGTCTTATTTTAACGAACTCCTCCTACAGTGTTTATCCGATCATCTTCAAACTTGGTGTGATTCATCTTAAGATGTTGAAGATGAAAAGATATTGAAACCTTTGTATTTCGTCGCACGCTGTTGTCATGGCATGCACTGTTTGCAAAGGAAAAAAAATATCCTTAAAGAAGCATTCCCATTTGTACGAAGCAGCGAGAGCTACGAAAATTTGTAGACATATGTAACAGCCCAAGATGTACAAAAAAGTCTCTTGGTGCCCTGTGCTAAACCCAACAGGAAGTCCCCCAGGGGCCGGGCATCACATTTTGAGCTAAAAAACTCCTCTTTAACAAAGCATACCCGGCTGTACGTTTCACCTAGAGTTACCAAAATTTGTAGAGGTATATAACAGCCCTCGAGGTACAAAAAACTCTTTTTGAACCATATGCTAAACCTAACAGGACGTCCGCCATTTTGATTTACTTTGGAATGTGTTGCCATTTTTTGGGCCATTTCGTAGGGGTCTTATTTTAACGAACTCCTCCTACAGAGTTTATCCGATCATCTTCAAACTTGGTGTGACTCATCTTAAGATGTTGAGGATGAAAAGTTATTGAAAGCTCTTTATTTCGTCGCACGCTGTTGTCGTGGCATGCACTTTTTGCAAAGGAAAAAAATCCTCCTTAATGAAGCATTCCCAGTTGTACGAAGTAGCTAGAGCTACAAAAATTTGTAGACATATGTAACAGCCCACAATGTACAAAAAAGTCTCTTGGTGCCATGTGCTAAACCCAACAGGAAGTCCCCCAGGGGCCGGGCATCACATTTTGAGCTAGAAAACTCCTCTTTAACGAAGCATTCCCGGTTGTACGTTTCACCTAGCGCGATGATAATTTGCAGGCATACATAAGAGCCTACGATGTACAAAAAAGTCTCTTGGAACCATGTGCTAAACCAAACAGAAGTCCGCCATTTTGATTTACGATGGGATTTGTTGCCATTTTTTGTGGCCTTTTTCAGGGGTCATATTTTAACGAACTCCTCGTACAAAGTTCATCCGACCGTCTTCAAACTTGGTGTCTTTCATCGTAAGATGTTTAAGATGCAAAGTTATCGCAAGTTTTATTTTGTCGCACGCTGCTGCTATAGCGATGCATTGTTTGCCAAGTAAAGTGCTGCTTTGTTTTTTTATCTATACATGTGTGAAAACTCATGAAACTTTGCAAACACATCAGACTTGTCATGAACATGAATTTTTAGAGATTTATTGTGCAATTTGCAATAAATAGCGCCCTCTAGACATTTTTATGAAGTATTTCCGATTGTATGATTCTGCTAGATTTGTGAAAATTAGGACAGACCCCTATCAGCCTAATACCTACAAAAAAGTATTATGTAGCCATTTGCCAAA
Organism: Festucalex cinctus; assembly: GCF_051991245.1. Taxonomy (NCBI): domain Eukaryota; kingdom Metazoa; phylum Chordata; class Actinopteri; order Syngnathiformes; family Syngnathidae; genus Festucalex; species Festucalex cinctus. The sequence continues at coordinate 24,685,198 of NC_135423.1, read as the reverse complement.
CCAAAGAGGAAGTCCGCTATTTTGATTTTATTTTGGGAATTATACATCATTTTTGGCCTCTTTCATTAAACTTTGCACAAACAAGGCATGGAAAAAACTAACATTTTAAATGGTCCTTGTTCCATGTAACAGTACCCCAACGTGCCAGTACCCTGACGTGCAAGTAACCCAACGTTGTGCTCAATAGCGCCCTCTATGCATTTTTATGGAGCATTTCCAATTGTATGATTCAAGCGATACACAACTAAAGATGACTTGACCTAGATTTGTGAAAACTGGGAGGCATACCTATTAGCTTAAGACCTACAAAAAGTATTCTGTAGCCGTATGCTAAACCTAAAAGGAAGTCCGCCATTTTGAATTTATTTTGGGAATTGCACACCATCTTTGGCCTTTTGCACTCACAAAGCTTGTCAAAAACATTTTAGATGGTCCTTGTCCGATTTGACAGTACCCCAACGTGCCAGTACCCCGACGTGCAAGTACCCCAACGTGGCCCAGGTTGCGAGGGCCCTTTATAGCTGCTCGCAGCTCTAGTTATTATTATTCTTCTTCTCCGCAAACAATCGCATTTTTGAGACACTAAACGTGAACGAAAACTCACCAAACTTTACACGCACATCAGGCCTGGCGAAAAATTTGATATTTTAAAGTCGCCATACATGATAACAGAAAAGTGGCTCTGTAGCGCCACCTACATAGGTTTAACGGATCCCTGTCCCGCTACGATTGTCCGACGGCTATGAAAATTTTGTGGCACCTGTTGCACATCCCGATGAACAAAAACCTCTTTGATGTGTGTACCCTAAAATAGACAGAAAGTGAGGTATGATCATCTGAATGTCCAATTTTGGCCCAGTTTTGCACATTTACATGGATCATACTATTGCCCGCTTCTCCTACACGGTTAACCCGATTGACTTCAAACTTGGGCTGTACCATCTCAACACCTGGGACAACATCATGGTAAAAAATCAAAAAATTTTGACCTACTATATGACGGGGGTGAGGCATCAAATTTAGAGTTTCAAAACTCTAATTAAACGTAGTATTGCCGGTTGTACGTTTAACCGAGAGCTACGAAAATTGGTACACATATGTAACAGACTATGATCTACAAAAAAGTCTGTTGGTGCCATATGCTAAACCCAACAGGAAGTCCGCCAGAGGCGGGGCATCAAATTTTGCGTTTCAAAATTCTTACTTAAAGAAGCATTCCCGGCTGTACGTTTCACCTAGAGTTACCAAAATTTGAAGACATATGTAACAGCCCTCAAGGTACAAAAAACTCTTTTTGAACCATATGCTAAACCTAATAGGAAGTCCACCATTTTGATTTATTTTGGAACGTGTTGCCATTTTTTTGGCCATTTCATTGGGGTCTTATTTTAACGGACTCCTCCTACAGTGTTTATCCGATCATCTTCAAACTTGGTGTGATTCATCTTAAGATGTTGAAGATGAAAAGTTATTGAAAGCTTTGTATTTCGTCGCACGCTGTTGTCATGGCATGCACTGTTTACAAAGGAAAAAAAATATCCTTAAAGAAGCATTCCCATTTGTACGAAGCAGCGAGAGCTACGAAAATTTGTAGACATATGTAACAGCCCAAGATGTACAAAAAAGTCTCTTGGTGCCCTGTGCTAAACCCAACAGGACGTCCCCCAGGGGCATCACATTTTGAGCTAAAAAACTCCTCTTTAACAAAGCATACCCGGCTGTACGTTTCACCTAGAGTTACCAAAATTTGTAGAGGTATATAACAGCCCTCGAGGTACAAAAAACTCTTTTTGAACCATATGCTAAACCTAACAGGACGTCCGCCATTTTGATTTACTTTGGAATGTGTTGCCATTTTTTGGGCCATTTCGTAGGGGTCTTATTTTAACGAACTCCTACTACAGAGTTTATCCGATCATCTTCAAACTTGGTGTGACTCATCTTAAGATGTTGAGGATGAAAAGTTATTGAAAGCTCTTTATTTCGTCGCACGCTGTTGTCGTGGCATGCACTTTTTGCAAAGGAAAAAAATCCTTCTTAATGAAGCATTCCCAGTTGTACGAAGTAGCTAGAGCTACAAAAATTTGTAGACATATGTAACAGCCCACAATTTACAAAAAAGTCTCTTGGTGCCATGTGCTAAACCCAACAGGAAGTCCCCCAGGGGCCGGGCATCACATTTTGAGCTAGAAAACTCCTCTTTAACGAAGCATTCCCGGTTGTACGTTTCACCTAGCGCGATGATAATTTGCAGGCATACATAAGAGCCCACGATGTACAAAAAAGTCTCTTGGAACCATGTGCTAAACCAAACAGGAAGTCCGCCATTTTGATTTACGATGGGATTTGTTGCCATTTTTTGTGGCCTTTTTCAGGGGTCATATTTTAACGAACTCCTCGTACAAAGTTCATCCGACCGTCTTCAAACTTGGTGTGTTTCATCTTAAGATGTTTAAGATACAAAGTTATCGAAAGTTTTTTATTTTGTCGCACGCTGCTGCTATAGCGATGCATTGTTTGCCAAGTAAAGTGCTGCTTTGTTTTTTTATCTATACATGTCTGAAAACTCATGAAACTTTGCAAACACATCAGACTTGTCATGAACATGAATTTTTAGAGATTTATTGTGCAATTTGCAATAAATAGCGCCCTGTAGATATTTTTATGAAGTATTTCCGATTGTATGATTCTGCTAGATTTGTGAAAATTAGGACGCTGTGGGTGAAGAGTTCATCGAGCACCACGCAAAAGCACCCCACGTCCGATGCCACGGAGAACCTGCTCTCCGTCAGCGACTCGGGGGTGTACCAAAAGATGGGGCTCTCTCCTGCCAGCCTAATACCTACAAAAAAGTATTATGTAGCCATTTGCCAAACCAAAGAGGAAGTCCGCTATTTTGATTTTATTTTGGGAATTATACATCATTTTTGGCCTCTTTCATTAAACTTTGCACAAACAAGGCATGGAAAAAACTAACATTTTAAATGGTCCTTGTTCCATGTAACAGTACCCCAACGTGCCAGTACCCTGACGTGCAAGTAACCCAACGTTGTGCTCAATAGCGCCCTCTATGCATTTTTATGGAGCATTTCCAATTGTATGATTCAAGCGATACACAACTAAAGATGACTTGACCTAGATTTGTGAAAACTGGGAGGCATACCTATTAGCTTAAGACCTACAAAAAGTATTCTGTCGCTGTATGCTAAACCTAAAAGGAAGTCCGCCATTTTGAATTTATTTTGGGAATTGCACACCATCTTTGGCCTTTTGCACTCACAAAGCTTGTCAAAAACATTTTAGATGGTCCTTGTCCGATTTGACAGTACCCCAACGTGCCAGTACCCCGACGTGCAAGTACCCCAACGTGACCCAGGTTGCGAGGGCCCTTTATAGCTGCCCGCAGCTCTAGTTATTATTATTATTATTATTCTCCGCAAACAATCGCATTTTTGAGACACTAAACGTGACCGAAAACTCACCAAACTTTACACGCACATCAGGCCTGGCGAAAAATTTGATATTTTAAAGTCGCCATACATGATAATAGAAAAATGGCTCCTTAGCGCCCCCTACATAGGTTAAACGGATCCCTGTCCCGCTACGATTGTCCGACGGCTATGAAAATTGTGTGGCACCTGTAGCACATCCCAATGAACAAAAACCTCTTTGAAGTGTGTACCCTAAAATAGACAGAAAGTGAGGTATGGTATTTAAATGTCCATTTTTTGCCAATTTTTGCACATTTACAGGGGTCATACTTTTGCCCGCTTCCCCTACACGGTTAACCCGATTGACTTCAAACTTGGGATGTACCATCTCAACACCTGGGACAACATCATTGTGAAAAATGAAAAGTTTTTGATATACTATATGACGGCGGCGGCGCATCAAATTTAGAGTTTAAAAATTCTTATTTCACGAAGCATTGCCGGTTGTACGTTTAATCTAGAGCTACGAAAATTGGTACACATATGTAACAGGCTATGACCTACAAAAAACTCTTTTTGAACCATATGCTAAACCTAACAGGAAGTCCACCATTTTGATTTATTTTGGAACGTGTTGCCATTTTTTTGGCCATTTCATTGGGGTCTTATTTTAACGAACTCCTCCTACAGTGTTTATCCGATCATCTTCAAACTTGGTGTGATTCATCTTAAGATGTTGAAGATGAAAAGTTATTGAAAGCTTTGTATTTCGTCGCACGCTGTTGTCATGGCATGCACTGTTTTTAAAGGGAAAAAAATATCCTTAAAGAAGCATTCCCATTTGTACGAAGCAGCTAGAGCTACGAAAATTTGTAGACATATGTAACAGCCCAAGATGTACAAAAAAGTCTCTTGGTGCCCTGTGCTAAACCCAACAGGAAGTCCCCCAGGGGCCGGGCATCACATTTTGAGCTAAAAAACTCCTCTTTAACAAAGCATACCCGGCTGTACGTTTCACATAGAGTTACCAAAATTTGTAGAGGTATATAACAGCCTTCGAGGTACAAAAAACTCTTTTTGAACCATATGCTAAACCTAACAGGAAGTCCACCATTTTGATTTATTTTGGAACGTGTTGCCATTTTTTTGGCCATTTCATTGGGGTCTTATTTTAACGAACTCCTCCTACAGTGTTTATCCGATCATCTTCAAACTTGGTGTGATTCATCTTAAGATGTTGAAGATGAAAAGTTATTGAAAGCTTTGTATTTCGTTGCACGCTGTTGTCATGGCATGCACTGTTTTTAAAGGAAAAAATATATCCTTAAAGAAGCATTCCCATTTGTACGAAGCAGCTAGAGCTACGAAAATTTGTAGACATATGTAACAGCCCAAGATGTACAAAAAAGTCTCTTGGTGCCCTGTGCTAAACCCAACAGGAAGTCCCCCAGGGGCCGGGCATCACATTTTGAGCTAAAAAACTCCTCTTTAACAAAGCATACCCGGCTGTACGTTTCACATAGAGTTACCAAAATTTGTAGAGGTATATAACAGCCTTCGAGGTACAAAAAACTCTTTTTGAACCATATGCTAAACCTAACAGGACGTCCGCCATTTTGATTTACTTTGGAATGTGTTGCCATTTTTTTTGGCCATTTCATAGGGGTCATATTTTAACAAACTCCTCCTACAGAGTTTATCCGATCATCTTCAAACTTGGTGTGATTCATCTTAAGATGTTGAAAATGAAAAGTGATTGAAAGTTTTTTATTTCGTCACACGCTGTTGTCATGGCATGCACTTTTTGCAAAGGAAAAAAATCCTTCTTAATGAAGCATTCCCAGTTGTACGAAGCAGCTAGAGCGACGAAAAATTGTAGACATATGTAACAGCCCAGGATGTACAAAAAAGTCTCTTGGTGCCATGTGCTAAACCCAATAGGAAGTCCCGCAGGGGCCGGGCATCACATTTTGAGCTAATTACTCCTCTTTAACGAAGCATTCCCGGTTGTACGTTTCACCTAGCGCTATGATAATTTGCAGGCATACATAAGAGCCCATGATGTACAAAAAAGTCTCTTGGAACCATGTGCTAAATCAAACAGGTAGTCTGCCATTTTGATTTATGATGGGATTTGTTGCCATTTTTTGTGGCCTTTTTCAGGGGTCATATTTTAACGAACCCCTCCTACAAAATGTATCCGACTGTCTTCAAACTTGGTGTGTTTCATCTTAAGATGTTTAAGATGCAAAGTAATCGAAAGTTTTTTATTTTGTAACACGCTGTTGCCATAGCAATGCATTGTTTGTCAAGTGCTGCTTTTTTTTTTTATACACATGAAAACTCATGGAACTTTGCAAACACATCAGACTTGTCATGAACATGAATTTTCAGAGATTTATTGTGCAATTTGCAATAAATAGCGCCCTCTAGACATTTTTATGAAGCATTTCCGATTGTATGATTATGCTAGACCTACAAAAAAGTATTATGTAGCCATTTGCCAAACCAAAGAGGAAGTCCGCTATTTTGATTTTATTTTGGGAATTATACATCATTTTTGGCCTTTTTCATTAAACTTTGCACAGACAAGGCATGGAAAAAACTAACATTTTAAATGGTCCTTGTTCCATGTAACAGTTGTCAAGTGCTGCTTTTTTTTTTTTTATACACATGAAAACTCATGAAACTTTGCAAACACATCAGACTTGTCATGAACATGAATTTTCAGAGATTTATTGTGCAATTTGCAATAAATAGCGCCCTCTAGACATTTTTATGAAGCATTTCCGATTGTATGATTATGCTAGATTTTTAAAAATTAGGACAGAACCCTATCAGCCTAAGACCTACAAAAAAGTATTATGTAGCCATTTGCCAAACCAAAGAGGAAATCCGCTATTTTGATTTTATTTTGGGAATTACACATCATTTTTGGCCTTTTTCATTAAACTTTGCACAGACAAGGCATGGAAAAAACTAACATTTTAAATGGTCCTTGTTCCATGAAACAGTACCCCAACATGCCAGTACCCCGACGTGCAAGTACCCCAACGTGGCCCAGGTTGCGAGGGCCCTTTATAGCTGCTCGCAGCTCTAGTTATTCTTCTTCTTCTTTTTCTTTGTTATTATTCTTTTCCGCAAACAACCACATTTTTGAGGCACTAAACATGAACGAAAACTCACCAAACTTTACACGCAGATCGGGCCTGGCGAAAAATTTGATATTTTAAAGTCGCCATACATGATAACAGAAAAATGGCTCTGTAGCGCCACCTACATAGGTTTAACGGATCCCTGTCCCGCTACGATTGTCCTATGGCTACGAAAATTGTGTGGCACCTGTAGCACATCCAGATGAACAAAAACCTCTTTGATATGTGTACCCTAAAATAGACAGGAAGTGAGGTATGAGTATTTGAATGTCCAATTTTGGCCCATTTTTGCACATTTACAGGGGTCATACTTTTGCCCGCTTCTCCTACACGGTTAACCCGATTGACTTCAAACTTGGGCTGTACCATCTCAACACCTGGGACAACATCATGGTAAAAAATCTAAAGTTTTTGATATACTATATGACGGCGGCGGTGCATCAAATTTAGAGTTTAAAAATTCTTACTTCACGAAGCATTGCCGGTTGTACGTTTAATCTAGAGCTACGAAAATTGGTACACATATGTAACAGGCTATGACCTACAAAAAATCCTGTTGGTGGCATATGCTAAACCTAACAGGAAGTCCGCCAGAGGCGAGGCATCAAATTTTGTGTTTCAAAATTCTTATTTAATGAAGCATTCCCGGCTGTACATTTCACCTAGAGTTACCAACATTTGAAGACATATGTAACAGCCCTCAAGGTACAAAAAACTCTTTTTGAACCATATGCTAAACCGAACAGGAAGTCCGCCATTTTGATTTACTTTGGAACGTGTTGCCATTTTTTGGGCCATTTCATAGGGGTCTTATTTTAACGAACTCCTCCTACAGAGTTTATCCGATCATCTCCAAACTTGGTGTGATTCATCTTAAAATGTTGAAGATGAAAAGTTATTGAAAGCTTTTTATTTCGTCGCACGCTGTTGCCGTGGCATGCACAGATTGCGAAGGAAAAAATTCCCTCTTAATGAAGCATTCCCAGTTGTACGAAGCAGCTAGAGCTACGAAAATTTGGAGACAAATTTAACAGCCCACGATGTACAAAAAAGTCTCTTGGTGCCATGTGCTAAACCCAACAGGAAGTCCCGTAGGGGCCGGTCATCACATTTTGAGGTAAAAAACTCCTCTTTAACGAAGCATTCCCGGTTGTACGTTTCACCTAGCGCTATGATAATTTAGAGGCATACATAAGAGCCCACGATGCACAAAAAAGTCTCTTGGAACCATCTGCTAAACCAAACAGGAAGTCCGCCATTTTGATTTACGTTGGGATTTGTAGCCATTTTTTGTGGCCTTTTTTAGGGGTCATATTTTAACGAACTCCTCCTACAAAATTTATCCGACTGTCTTCAAACTTGGTGTGCTTCATCTTAAGATGTTTAAGATACAAAGTTATCGGAAGTTATTTATTTTGTCGCACGCCGTTTCATGGCGATGGATTGTTTGCCAAGTAAAATGCTGCTTTTTTTTTTTGGTCTAAACATGTGCAAAAACTCATGAAACTTTACACACACATCAGGCTTGTCATAAGCATGAATATTTTAGAGATTTCTTATTAAATTTGCAATAAATGCTTCAATAGCGCCCTCTAGACATTTTTATGAAGTCTTTCCGATTATATGATTCAGCTAGATGTGTGAATATTGGCAGGCATGCCTAATATATTCAAAAAGTATTCTATATAGCCATGTGCCAATCCATTTTGATTTTATTTTGTTAATTGTGCATCATTTTTGGCCTTTCCATGAAACTTTACAAACACAAAGCATGGCAAAAACGTTTAAAATTTAGATGGTTTCCTATTTGACAGTACCCCAACATGCCAGTACCCCGACGTGCAAATACCCCAACGTGGCCCGGGTTGCGAGGGCCCTTTATAGCTGCTCGCAGCTCTAGTTAGGGCCCGAGCAGCGACCGCTGCGAGGTCTCTCTTGTTTTTGTAAGAATTCTTCTTCTTCTTCTTCTTCTCCGTAAACGATCGCATTTTTGAGGGCCTAAACATTTACGAAAACTCACCAAACTTTGCAGTCTCTTCGGGCCGGGCGAAAAATTTGATATTATGTAGTTGTCATAACAATGCGACTCTGTAGCGCCCCCTAGCGTAGAAAAATGAAACCCAATCCCGGCCCGTTTGACCTTGAGCTACGAAAATTGCCAGGCACGTGTAGCACCCCGAGACGCACAAAAAAGTCAGTGGAAGCCATTTCCTAAAATGTACAGGAAGTGAGCTATGAATTTTTGAATGTCCAATTTTGGCCCATTTTGGCACATTCACTGTGGCCATGCTTTTTCTGCCTTTGCAAACATTTTTCATCCATTTGACTTCAATCTTGGCATTTATCATCTCAAGACCTGATAGAACAACTGGGCAAAAAATCTTGCCTTTTCGAAATACTATATGACGGGGGCGGGGCATCAAATATTGCCTTTATAATTTCATTTGTCCAGAAAGACAAAATGCTGAATAACTCCCATGTACAAGCTCCAAAAAATCTCAAACTTCTCATGCAACTTAATAGTCACGGCCTGAAAACATCTATATGATAAAACTCTGTTATATATATAGCGCCACCTAGTGGTGACAATAAATGTCATACTTTACGTTTTTAGCTACTGTGCCAAGCTCTTTGAAGGGATTCAGTTGAAAACTGGTCAGACAAGCCTTTAGATGTTGATCATGCCCCACACGGAATATTGTAACTTTTCGCCAAAGGGCGTGGCCGCTACGGTGCCGCAAAGTCTGGTAATTTTTCGTGACAATAAAAGCTGCTTTAACTTGACCCAGATGATCCTATCTTCTCAAAATTTCACACATTTGATGAGAGTCCAGCCCTTAAGACATCTACAAACTTATATTTCATCTTACTGGTAGCGCCACCTACTGGCAATTTTTTTTCTTACGATTTTTCTTCAATGTTTTTCTCCAACCACATTAACGGCACTTACCTCATATTTGCTCAGATGAGGGTTTCGGTCTTCATGATATCACAACACGAAGTTTGTGAGTTTTCGCGAATCGCTATGGGCGTGGCTAAGCGCTGTTTGCCAAGAAAACAACACCAATTTTGAGGGCCTAAACCGGCACAGAAACGCATGAAACTTGGCACACACATCTGGCCTGGCAAAATGAGCTATATTTTATCCTGGATTGTGCTATTTTTAGAAAAATGACTCAATAGCGCCCCCTAGAAAATTTTAATGAAGCAGCCCCGGTTGTACGTTTAAGCAAGATCGATGAAAATGTTTAGGTGTATGAGGGAGCCCAAGACCTACAAAAAAGTCTCTCAGACCCATCTGCTAAAATGAACAGGAAGTGAGCTACGAATTTTTGAATGTCCCATTTTTTACGATTTTAGCACATTTACAGGGGGCATACTTTTGCCCACTTGTCCTACACGTTTCATCCGACTGACTTCAGACTTGACCTGGGCTATGTCAAGACCTGAGCCAACGACAGGGAGAAAAATCTTGACTTTTCAAAATACTATATGATGAGGGCGGGGCATCAAAATTTGTGTTTCGCAATGAAAAAGGATATGCTTAATAACTCCCCGGTACATGCTCCAAAAAATCCCAAACTTGACATGTATGTTTATAGTCAAGTCCTGAAGCTATCTCTATGACAACATTCAGTTATATATGCAGCGCCACCTAGCCCTTGAAGCATGAAAAAAAAATACCCCACTTGCGGTATTTCTACAAAAAATGTAAACTCATTCTAAGTGTGATAACTAAGTCATTTAGAATATTCTTTTACTTTCCACCACTCAAAATGTTCACTGGCATCAGACCTACCCAAACATATATATTTTTGTTATTTAGTTTTATGTATTTTTGATAGCCTCTCTGGACATTAAAAGCAATATCGTGACTGAAGGATATGCTTAAAGGAAGGCTCCTTTAATTTTACATGTATGGCTTGATTGGCAGTAAATAGTTAGTATAGCTACGAAACATGCATAAGAGCTGAAGAATACACTCCTATATTGATTTATTTAACTTTTTTCAACATAGAAGTACTTCCGTGTTGCAACGCCCCCAAGTGGTGACGTCACTAGTGTGTATACTCGCTTGGGGAACAGTAGTTCACGCAGACATAACAACGAGGAAGACACAAACGTCAGTTATGCCTTACTGTATTGCAAAATTTTGCAAGGCGTCGGCAAGGAAAAACCCGCGAGACCCCCCCCCCCCCCAAAAAAAAAAAAAATAAAAAAAAAAGCTACTTGAGTAGACAATGGTTTGTTTGCTAAGTGCTGTCAACCTCCCGAAGGACAAGCAGGCGTGCGCGCAGCGAACATTTCAGGCATGAGGACTTCGAATATATGTTACAATTTGAGATGGGGTACGCCACACGCCTAATACTAAAGCCCAACGCAGTACCGAGTATCTTTAAAGAACCAGACGTGGGAAATAATCAAGCCGATGGAGGAGCCGCAACTGCTAGCAACACGGAGCCTTCACTCTCACAACAGCCGACACAAATCGAGGTCTTATTACGGCCACTGAAAGATCTCGGAGAAGCGAAGCAAATTTAAAGCGAAAGGTAGGCATGTTTCGGGGGTGGGGGGGGCATTGGTTATTATACTGCACGGACTGTTTTATTTCATAATTCATTTGAAGGTGGCCAACGCAGGGGCACGTCGGCACGTTACCGTAATGCACAGTATTAACAATCGTTGGGGCGGCTGGCTTGACTTCGTCTTTTCGAGTGGCGGCTGGCCTGACCGCAGTGGGACGCTACGCAAAAAAGAAAAAAAAACAGCTAGGGGAGGTTGGGTGCTGTAACGACGATACATTTAATTTTACTATTTTTTCTTTTTCCTGAAATATTTCGTCAGTTCCACACGTTTTGCATTGCTCGTACTGTGTGTCACTTTACCTGTTGGATATTTGCTCCTCCAAGACTTTTCTTCTTCACATCTTTCATCGCAACCAAAGCTATCCTGAGAATGTCTATTTAGTATTGCCATGTTGAATGTCTGATGTTCCAGGATGCAGTTGAGATTGTCCGCAAGGAACCGATCCTCGAGTTCTTTCATTTCCAGACAGCACACATTCATTAGCGGATTGTCCATTCCTGTGCAGCTCCCGCACCACCCCCCGCCTGATTCACTCGTTCGTTAAAGTTTATTTTGTGCCCGAAAAGACCATCTGGCGCCACAACTTTCACATCCAAGGCAGACTTTCCTTCGGTAGTGTTATTTTGTCGTGTTGGCTCGAAGCGATAAGGTTTAATCCTTCCGGGTTTGACGCTAGATGCACGGCTGCGTTGCATAGTGCTTCCATAGTGTAGCGTTTACACACTAGTGACGTAAACATCCGGGTTATTTAGTTACGTGTAACAAACATGCCGGCGTTCGATTCATTTTAACAATGGTTTAAAAGTTATTAAATGTACATAAAAAAATAATCACGTCACCAAATTAATTATTGAAAAAGTAGCAACTTTTTGCTGCTAAAAATGGATCAATAAGTAAAGTGTCCCTTTAATAACTCCCAGGTACATGCTACAAAAAATCCCATACTTGAAGTGTATATTTATAGTCAAGTCCTGAAGGTATCTCTATGTCAAAATTCAGTTATAAATACAGCACCACCTAGTCCTTGAGGTATAAAAAAAAATGCCTCACTTACGGTATTTTTACAAAAATTGTAAACTCATTGTAAGTGTGATAACTAAGTCATTTATGAATATTCTTTTACTTTCCACCACTCAATATGTTCACTGGTATCAGACCGATCCAAACATACGTATTTTTTATTTAGTTTCATTTTTTTTTATCGCCTCTATGGACAATAAAAGCAACATTGTGCAATGAGTATGAGCGATGATGTGTGTATATATACTTTTACGAAAAATACCAATCAGGGCAACTCATTGCCTAAAAATAAAAAAAAGACACTGATTTTTGCAGATCTTAACAATCACCAAAACCCATTGAGCTTGAAGCACTTATCACACCTGGCAAAAAAAATAAAAATAAAAAATCCACATGTAATGGTTTATCATGCCATTTTCAAAGAAATTCTGCTTCCAATGTGCAAGTACCCCAACGTGCAAGTACCCCAACGTGGCCCGGGCTGCGAGGGCCCTTTATAGCTGCTCGCAGCTCTAGTTATTCTTATTATTATTATTCTCCGCAAACAATCGCATTTTTGAGACGCTAAACGTGAACAAAAACTCACCAAACTTTACACGCACATCAGGCCTGGCGAAAAATTTGATATTTTAAAGTCGCGATACATGATAACAGAAAAATGGCTCCATAGCGCCACCTACATAGGTTAAACGGATCCCTGTCCCGCTACGATTGTCCTATGGCGACGAAAATTGTGTGGCACCCGTAGCACATCCAGATGAACAAAAACCTCTTTGATGTGTGTACCCTAAAATAGACAGAAAGTGAGGTATGATCATCTGAATGTCCAATTTTGGCCCAGTTTTGCACATTTACAGGGGTCATACTTTTGCCCGCTTCTCCTACACGGTTAACCCGATTGACTTCAAACTTGGGATGGACCATCTCAACACCTGGGACAACATCATTGTAAAAAATCTAAAGTTTTTGATATACTATATGACGGCGGCGGTGCATCAAATTTAGAGTTTAAAAATTCTTACTTCACGAAGCATTGCCGGTTGTACGTTTAATCTAGAGCTACGAAAATTGGTACACATATGTAACAGGCTATGACCTACAAAAAACTCTTTTTGAACCATATGCTAAACCTAACAGGAAGTCCACCATTTTGATTTATTTTGGTAACGTTTTGCCATTTTTTTGGCCATTTCATTGGGGTCTTATTTTAACGAACTCCTCCTACAGTGTTTATCCGATCATCTTCAAACTTGGTGTGATTCATCTTAAGATGTTGAAGATGAAAAGTTATTGAAAGCTTTGTATTTCGTCGCACACTGTTGTCATGGCATGCACTGTTTGCAAAGGAAAAAAAATATCCTTAAAGAAGCATTGCCAGTTGTACGAAGCAGCTAGAGCTACGAAAATTTGTAGACATATGTAACAGCCCAAGATGTACAAAAAAGTCTCTTGGTGCCCTGTGCTAAACCCAACAGGAAGTCCCCCAGAGGCCGGGCATCACATTTTGAGCTAAAAAAAAATCCTCTTAAACAAAGCATACCCGGCTGTACGTTTCACCTAGAGTTACCAAAATTTGTAGAGGTATATAACAGCCCTCGAGGTACAAAAAAATTCTTTTTGAACCATATGCTAAACCTAACAGGACGTCCGCCATTTTGATTTACTTTGGAATGTGTTGCCATTTTTTTTGGCCATTTCATAGGGGTCATATTTTAACAAACTCCTCCTACAGAGTTTATCCGATCATCTTCAAACTTGGTGTGATTCATCTTAAGATGTTGAAAATTAAAAGTTATTGAAAGTTTTTTATTTCGTCACACGCTGTTATCGTGGCATGCACTTTTTGCAAAGGAAAAAAATCCTTCTTAAAGGTACACTCAGTATTATACAGTGGCATCTAGTGGTGAAACAATAAATCATTCGAAAAAAACAAACAATTGTTTGTGTTAGTAGTATGTAAAAAGATATGTTGTATCACATAAACGTACTTTTTTAAAATATAACGGTTAGTCTAGAAATCGCAAATTATCTTACATGTCCGGGCCGCGGCTTCTAGTGTCCGCCATGTTTCGCCGCCATCTTTCTGCTACGGGTGCCGTCAAAGACAAATTTCAGCGCTCTATATCGTAACGCGTTTTTGGAACGCACTTCCGGTTTGTATGGCGACCGCATGTCCACGAAGAAGAAGAGTTTCCGGTCCCCGAAGAGAGCATTATCAAGCATCACACTTACTTTGGGAATTTATTTTATTTCAGCGCGACAAAACAAGAGTTTATATTGTAGCCGCATTTGCCAGATGGAGAGAAATGAGGAACAGACTAGGTTTGGGACGTGCCGGTGCCTTCGACTGCTTTCTACTTGACCGGTAAGTAAGAGTACATTTGTGTTTACGTTTTGAGAGCGAGAGAAAAAGTATACTCCGTACTAATTAATACGATGTTCGTACCTTTGTTTTACGATCACTGTAGCTGTTGATTAGCAACTCCGCACCACTCGAACGATTTCGTTATGTAGCTACTTGCTTTGAAAAAAAAAAAGATTCCCGCTGGCACGTTATATTTAGAGTAAATGCGCAAGTTATTGTGTAATGTAATGTAACTGTGATTTCGGAGGTATATTTGCCCATAACTTCAATGGAGAATCTAAAGCATAGTGTATTAGTGGAGGAGTTGAAAATTGTTTTCGCTGTGGTTGGTGAAAATAGTGTTCTCGAAATTAATTTTCGGCAGGGAATAACTTTCTGGACTTAAATGCTGGCTGTACCGTAAGCACTGCTAGAGTCTGAACTCTCTCACTCAAGTGTGTACTGGTCCATTGTGTAATTGGGTGCACAAGAATTTACAGGCTGCCACGTTTTCCACGGAAATTCGACAAGCAAGCAGCCTTTGCATATTCAATGCAGTATGCAGTCAAGTTACTTTTATCTAGCTAATACAATGTTTTGGGCCCAAAAACTAAAGATCTTACCTCTATTTTGGGGGCTTTGTTGGAAAGTTGGTGACATATAGTAGTATCATCAATTATTCTATTTTATTTTATAATTTTGTTTTTGTTTGTGTCACACTAGATCAACAGCCAAACTTGAGGGGTTCCAGAACCATATTCTGATGTATACAAGCATTCATGCACCGTTTAAATACATCACCGACCTGCAAGAAAAAAAAATATCAAGGGGAGAGTCAGCAGCCAAATTGGAATGCCCCGAATGAGGACACTTGAATGGAGGACCCCAGAAGGCTTCGGTGTTGTACCACCAGTATCTCCACCTACCATATCTGAGCTGCAACAAACTGAAGTCAGCCGACGTCTTGGTATGTCATTTACATATGGACGGCATTGCACACTACATGAACTTTTTGTGTGAAGCAATACGGAATGGTCACATGTACAAGCACCACTTGTTTTACACAGGACCTGCTGACCAGGTGTCTGAAGCCATGGAGTGACTCCTCCCTCACTTTCCTCAGCAAGCCTTTGAAGAATATGATATCATCGTTGGTGGGAACATGCCCTCACTCCATAACATGTACTTGTGCAGTCAAGGAGCATGTAAAACTTAATAAAACCAGCAAACATTGAAGTGACTTCATTTTTACTGCAGTCTGTTCACACAATCAATGGACAAGCCTTCCTTAATTTTGCCCCAATAACATCATAGAGTAGGCGAAAAGTAGTGTTACAGATCATACTGTGTTCGGGAGAGTTTGAGGAATGTTGCAATGTTAATGGGGGGCAATGTCAGCACACACACACAAAAAAAACAAAAAAACATCATGGTATTGAGTTAATCAGATATTTTAGCTGTGTACAACACATACCTGCTCTGTAACACTACTTTTTGCCCAAACCTGTATGTCTATTTTCCATATTTTGAAATGCACAGCGTATTGGTAAAATTCTGGAACAACTGCAATTCATGTAGCTCATTATATTCTAACAGCATTTTTTTTTTTTTTTTTTTTTTAGTTAATATGTTCATTTCATGTAGACTTTTATTTTACTTTATTTTATTCATTCATTTTCATGTACTGTACCTTACATTCATTGGCCAATGAAGAATTCCTTGTCATTGCAAGCATTTATAATAATTCTCCAGGCTTTTGATGTTTTACATTTCTGGTCATGTAAAATAGTGTTAGGTTAGGTGTCGAATGAACACTGCATGTTGACGCCAAAGGAAATAGTATTTTTTTAGTTATTCAAAATGTACAAATTAACACACAACAACAATATACAAGTTATACAAACTACAACAACAAGTGTCAGACATGGACTAATTATATGCCAGGTAAAAAACCTTTGTATTGTCCTCAAGGATCTGGGAAAGTGTCACTTATTTGCTACAAGTCCACCAAGGTGCTGCAGTCTGGGATCCAGGTACAGGAAATCATGGTGGTGCTGATGTGTCAGCAATGTGTCAAAAAGTATTTCTTGGTGTCAGTCTATCAGCTGGACTTGGATATCTTCATGTTCCTCCATGGTAATTTCCTGTACGAGTCTCTGCAAGAAGGTAACAATTGTATGTCAGATGAGGTACCAAACAATGAACTGAAAGTCACTGAGCCAATGAAGTACATTATTACATGAGCAAGACTATTTGTGAAAGCCATGTAAATTCCTGCACATCGAAGTACAAGGAAGCTGTTGTATCTTCAATCAAAACTAATTAAGTTGCTTAGTGATATTTATTAGGTAAAATTGTTCAACATGGTGAAAAATCGATATCTGAGTAAAGGGTTTCAAATGTTTTTGTAAGCAGCACTTTTCTGAGTGGTTAGTAGCAACAAGACACGGGGGTGGGGGGTGGGGGGGGTTTTACGAGTCTGAGTTGCAGATGTGTCGTTCAGTTAACACCATTATTTTTGCACGATATACTAAACACATCAGCAAACGATGTAATCTAAATACCACATATTCCAAGCAAAGGTATGTTTTGAGCCATTCACATGCATGCTCGAATGGAATTATTTTTCCATGATGACATAATTGTACGTTACGAGACACCGTGTTCTCTTCCGCGTTCTCTTCCTCGTCGTCTCTCTCGCCCCCTCCTCGCCCTCTTTGAGATGGTCCACATGTCTATAAAACATATAACATAACTGTGTGTTCTCTGTTGCATGGTTTAGTTGCACTAACAAATATGAACATAGATAGCCATTATCATTAGCTGACGTACAGTATTTCCAAACAATGCCGACAAAAATATTAATTCTGAAATTAAATGACTAAATCACAATTATTAGGGATCTGTACAGTATGTCTAACAAATGCAATTCACTTACGTCATCACTCGAGGGAATACCAGAAGTTGTTTGCGTTCTGTTCCGGTGAAATTGGTGGTAGGCTGTTGAAGTAGGGTCTCTCTGGGACGCCGTAGTTCGTGTGCTTAAAATCATTGCATTATCTTGTTTGACCGATAGATGGCGGTCGTGAGCTACACACTGGGGCTTTAATGAAGCATTCCCAGTTGTACGAAGCAGCTAGAGCGACGAAAAATTGTAGACATATGTAACAGCCCAGGATGTACAAAAATGTCTCTTGGTGCCATGTGCTAAACGCAACAGGAAGTCCCCCAGGGGCCGGGCATCACATTTTGAGCTAAAAAACTCCTCTTTAACGAAGCATTCCCGGTTGTACGTTTCACCTAGCGCTATGATAATTTGCAGGCATACATAAGAGCCCACGATGTACAAAAAAGTCTCTTGGAACCATGTGCTAAACCAAACAGGAAGTCCGCCATTTTGATTTATGATGGGATTTGTTGCCATTTTTTGTGGCCTTTTTCAGGGGTCATATTTTAACGAACCCCTCCTACAAAATTTATCCGACTGTCTTCAAACTTGGTATGTTTCATCTTAAGATGTTTAAGATGCAAAGTAATCGAAAGTTTTTTATTTTGTCATACACTGTTGCCATAGCAATGCATGGGAATTGCACACCATATTTTGCGTTTTGATTAAACAGACAAAGCATTCCCGGTTGTACGTTTCACCTAAAGCTATGATAATTTGCAGGCAAACATAAGAGCTCAGGATGTACAAAAAAGTCTCTTGGAGCCATATGCGAAACCAATCAGGAAGTCCACCATTTTGATTTACGTTGGGATTTGTAGCCATTTTTTGTGGCCTTTTTTAGTGGTCATATTTTAACGAACTCCTACAAAATTTATCCGACTGTCTTTAAACTTGGTGTGCTTCATCTTAAGATGTTTAAGATGCAAAGTTATCGAAAGTTATTTATTTTGTCGCACGCCGTTGTCATGGCGATGCATTGTTTGCCAAGTAAAATGCTACTTTTTTTTTTTGGTCTAAACATGTGCAAAAACTCATGAAACTTTACACACACATCAGGCTTGTCATAAGCATGAATATTTTAGAGATTTCTTATTAAATTTGCAATAAATGCTTCAATAGCGCCCTCTAGACATTTTTATGAAGTCTTTCCGATTATATGATTCAGCTAGATGTGTGAATATTGGCAGGCATGCCGAATATATTCAAAAAGTATTCTATATAGCCATGTGCCAATCCATTTTGATTTTATTTTGTTAATTGTGCATCGTTTTTGGCCTTTCCATGAAACTTTAAAAACACAAAGCATGGCAAAAACGTTTACAATTTAGATGGTTTCCTATTTGACAGTACCCCAACATGCCAGTACCCCGACGTGCAAATACCCCAACGTGGCCCGGGTTGCGAGGGCCCTTTATAGCTGCTCGCAGCTCTAGTTAGGGCCCGAGCAGCGACCGCTGCGAGGTCCCTATTGTTTTTGTAAAAATTATTATTATTATTATTATTATTATTATTATTATTATTATTATTATTATTATTATTATTCTTCTTCTTCTTTATTCTCCGCAAACGATCGCGATTTTGGGTACCTAAACATTCACGAAAACTCACCGAACTTTGCACACTCCTCAGGCCCGGCGAAAAATTTGATATTATTAAGTCGTCATAACAATGCGACTCGATAGCGCCCCCTAGCGTAGAAAAATAAAAACCAAGCCCGGCACGTTTGAGCTAGAGCAACAAAAATTGGCAGGCACGTGTAGCACCCCGAGACGCAAAAAAAAGTCTATTGGGACCATGTAGCTAAAATGTACAGGAAGTGAGCTATGAATTTTTTTATGTCCAATTTTGGCCTATTTTGGCACATTCACTGTGGTCATGCTTTTTCCCCCTTTGCAAACATTTTTCATCCAATTGACTTCAAACTTGGCATTTATCATCTCAAGACCTGAGAGAACAGCTGGGCAAAACATCTTGCCTTTTTGAAATACTATATGACGGGGGCGGGGCATCAAATATTGCCTTTAAAATTTCATTTGTCCAGAAAGAGCAAATGCTTAATAACTCCCATGTTCAAGCTCCAAAAAATCTCAAACTTCTCAGGAAACGTAATAGTCACGGCCTGAAAACATCTATATGATAAAATTCAGTTATACATATAGCGCCACCTAGTGGTTACAATAAATGTCATACTTTACGTTTTTAGCTACTGTGCTGAGCTTGTTGAAGGGATCCATTTGAAAATTGGTCAGAAAAGGCTTAAGATGTTGATCATGCCCCACACCGAATATTGTAACTTTTCGCCAAAGGGCGTGGCCGCTACGGTGACGCAAAGTCTGAAGATTTTTCGTGAAAATAAAAGCTGCATTAACTTGACTGAGATGATCCTATCTTCTCAAAATTTCACACATTTGATGAGAGTCCAGCTCTAAAGACATCTACTAACTTACATTTCATCTAACTGATAGCGCCACCTAGTGGCAATTTTTTTTATTACGAATTTTCTTCTACGTTTTTCTCCAAACACGTTAACTGGACCTACCTCATATTTGCTCAGATGAGGGTTTCGGCCTTCATGATGTCACAACACGAAGTTTGTGAGTTTTCGCGAATTGCTGTGGGTGTGGCTAAGCGCTGTTCGCCAAGAAAACAACGCCAGTTTTGAGGGTCTAAACATGCACAGAAACTCATGAAACTTGGCACACACATCTAGCCTGGTAAAATGAGCAATATTTTATTGTTGATTGTGCTATTTTTACAAAAATGACTCAATAGCGCCCTCTAGAAGTTTTTAACGAAGCAGCCCCGGTTGTACGTTTAAGCAAGAACGACGAATATTTTTAGGTGTATGAGGGAGCCCAAGACCTACAAAAAAGTCTCTTGGACCCATTTGCTAAAATGAACAGGAAGTGAGCTACGAATTTTTGAATGTCCCATTTTTGACAATTTTTGCACATTCACAGGGCGCAGACTTTTGCCCACTTCTCCTACACGTTTCATCTGACTGAGTTAAGACTTGACCTGGACCATGTCAAGACCTGAGCCAACGACAGGGGGAAAAATCTTGACCTTTCGAAATACTATATGATGAAGGCGGGGCATCAAAATTTGTGTTTCGCACTGAAAAAGGATATGCTTAATAACTCCCCGGTACATGCTCCAAAAAATCCCAAACTTGACATGTATGTTTATCGTCAAGGCCTGAAGCTATCTCTATGACAACATTCAGTTATATATGCAGCGCCACCTAGCCCTTGAGGCATAAAAAAAAAATACCCCACATACGGTATTTTGTACAAAAAATGTAAACTCATTCTAAGTGTGATAACTAAGTCATTTATGAATATTCTTTTAGTTTCCACCACTCAAAATGTTCACAGGCATCAGACTTATCCAAACATATATATATTTTTATTTATTTTTGATAGCCTCTGTGGACATTAAAAGCAATATCGTGAATGAAGGATATGCTTAATAACTCCACGGTACATGCTCCAAAAAAAATCCCACACTTTACATGTATGCTTATAATCAAGGCCTGAAAGTATCTCGAAGACAACATTCAGTTATAAATACAGCGCCACCTAGCCCTTGAGGCTTATATATAAAAAAAAAACCCCACATACGTTATTTTGTACAAAAAAATGTAAACTCATTCTAAGTGTGATGACTAAGTCATTTCTGAATATTCTTTTAGTTTCCACCACTCAAATTGTTCACTGGCTTCACACCGATCCAAACGTATGTACGTTTCCATTTTGTTTTATTCATTTTTGATTGCCCCTTTGGACAATAAAAGTAACATTGTGCAATGAGTACAACGAGCGATGATGTATATATACACTTTTACAAAAAATACCAATCAGGGCAACTCATTGCCTAAAAATAAAAAAGGACGCTGATTTTTGCAGGTCTTAACAATCACCAAAACCCGTTGAGCTTGACACACACTGGCAAAAAAAATATTCTACATGTAAACGTTTATTATGCCATTTTCAAAGAAATTTTGCTTCCAATATGCCAGTACCCCAACGTGCCAGTACCCTAACGTGCAAGTACCCCAACGTGCAAGGACTCCAACGTGGCCCGGGCTGCGAGGGCCCTTTATAGCTGCTCGCAGCTCTAGTTATTATTATTCTTCTTTATTCTCCGCAAACGATCGCATTTTTGAGGACCTAAACATTCACGAAAACTCACCAAACTTTGCACACTCCTCAGGCCCGGCGAAAAATTTTATATTATGAAGTCGTCATAACAACGCGACTCTATAGCGCCCCCTAGCGAAGAAAAATAAAAACCAAGCCTGGCACGTTTGAGCTAGAGCAACGAAAATTGGCAGGCACGTGTAGCACCCCGAGACGCACAAAAAAGTCTATTGGGACCATGTAGCTAAAATGTACAGGAAATGAGCTATGAAAATTTTTATGTCCAATTTTGGCCTATTTTGGCACATTCACTGTGGTCATGCTTTTTCCCCCTCTGCAAACATTTTTCATCCAATTCACATCAAACTTGGCATTTATCATCTCAAGACCTGAGAGAACAACTGGGCAAAAAGTCTTGCCTTTTAGAAATACTATATGATGGGGGCGGGGCATCAAATATTGTCTTTAAAATTTCATTTGTCCAGAAAGAGCAAATGCTTAATAACTCCCATGTTCAAGCTCCAAAAAATCTCAAACTTCTCAGGCAACGTAATAGTCACAGCCTGAAAACATCTATATGACAAAATTCAGTTATACATATAGCGCCACCTAGTGGTTACAATAAATGTCATACTTTACGTTTTTAGCTACTGTGCTGAGCTTGTTGAAGGGATCCATTTGAAAATTGGTCAGAAAAGCCTTAAGATGTTGATCATGCCCCACACCGAATATTGTAACTTTTCGTCAAAGGGCGTGGCCGCTACGGTGACGCAAAATCTGAAGATTTTTCGTGAAAATAAAAGCTGCATTAACTTGACCGAGATGATCCTATCTTCTCAAAATTTCACACATTTGATGAGAGTCCAGCTCTAAAGACATCTACTAACTTACATTTCATCTAACTGATAGCGCCACCTAGTGGCAATTTTTTTTCTTGCGAATTTTCTTCTACGTTTTTCTCCAAACACGTTAACTGGACCTACCTCATATTTGCTCAGAGGAGGGTTTCGGCCTTCATGATGTCACAACACGAAGTTTGTGAGTTTTCGCGAATTGCTGTAGGCGTGGCTAACCGCTGTTCGCCAAGAAAACAACGCCAGTTTTAAGGGTCTAAACATGCACAGAAACTCCTGAAACTTGGCGCACACATCTGGCCTGGTAAAATGAGCAATATTTTATTGTTGATTGTGCTATTTTTACAAAAATGACTCAATAGCGCCCCCTCGAAATTTTTAACGAAGCAGCCCCGGTTGTACGTTTAAGCAAGATCTTTGGAAATTTTTAGGTGTATGAGGGAGCCCAAGACCTACAAAAAAGTCTCTTGTACCCATATGCTAAAATGAACAGGAAGTGAGCTACGAATTTTTGAATGTCCCATTTTTGACGATTTTTGCACATTCACAGGGGGCATACTTTTGCCCACTTCTCCTACACGTTTCATCCGACTGAGTTAAGACTTGGCCTGGACCATGTCAAGACCTGAGCCAACGACAGGGGGAAAAATTTTGACTTTTCGAAATACTATATGATGAGGGCGGGGCATCAAAATTTGTTTTTCACAATGAAAAAGGATATGCTTGATAACTCCCCGGTACATGCTCCAAAAAATCCCAAACTTGACATGTATGTTTATCGTCAAGGCCTGAAGTTATCTCTATGACAACATTCAGTTATATATGCAGCGCCACCTAGCCCTTGAGGCATGAAAAAAAAATACCCCACATACGGTATTTTGTACAAAAAATGTACACTCATTCTAAGTGTGATAACTAAGTCATTTATGAATATTTTTTTAGTTTCCACCACTCAAATTGTTCACTGGCTTCACACCGATCCAAACGTATGTACGTTTCCATTTTGTTTTATTCATTTTTGATTGCCCCTTTGACAATAAAAGTAACATTGTGCAATGAGTACAACGAGCGATGATGTGTATATACACTTTTACAAAAAAATACCAATCAGGGCAACTCATTGCCTAAAAATAAAAAAGGACGCTGATTTTTGCAGGTCTTAACAATCACCAAAACCCGTTGAGCTTGATACACACACTGGCAAAAAAATATTCTAAATGTAAACGTTTATTATGCCATTTTCAAAGAAATTTTGCTTCCAATATGCCAGTACCCCAATGTGCCAGTACCCCAACGTGCAAGTACCCCAACGTGCAAGGACCCCAACGTGGCCCGGGCTGCGAGGGCCCTTTATAGCTGCTCGCAGCTCTAGTTATTATTATTCTTCTTCTTCTTCTTCTTTATTCTCCGCAAACGATCGCGATTTTGGGTACCTAAACATTCACGAAAACTCACCGAACTTTGCACACTCCTCAGGCCCGGCGAAAAATTTGATATTATTAAGTCGTCATAACAATGCGACTCGATAGCGCCCCCTAGCGTAGAAAAATAAAAACCAAGCCCGGCACGTTTGAGCTAGAGCAACAAAAATTGGCAGGCACGTGTAGCACCCCGAGACGCACAAAAAAGTCTATTGGGACCATGTAGCTAAAATGTACAGGAAGTGAGCTATGAATTTTTTTATGTCCAATTTTGGCCTATTTTGGCACATTCACTGTGGTCATGCTTTTTCCCCCTTTGCAAACATTTTTCATCCAATTGACTTCAAACTTGGCATTTATCATCTCAAGACCTGAGAGAAAAACTGGGCAAAACATCTTGCCTTTTTGAAATACTATATGACGGGGGCGGGGCATCAAATATTGCCTTTAAAATTTCATTTGTCCAGAAAGAGCAAATGCTTAATAACTCCCATGTTCGAGCTCCAAAAAATCTCAAACTTCTCAGGCAACGTAATAGTCACGGCCTGAAAACATCTATATGATAAAATTCAGTTATACATATAGCGCCACCTAGTGGTTACAATAAATGTCATACTTTACGTTTTTAGCTACTGTGCTGAGCTTGTTGAAGGGATCCATTTGAAAATTGGTCAGAAAAGGCTTAAGATGTTGATCATGCCCCACACCGAATATTGTAACTTTTCGCCAAAGGGCGTGGCCGCTACGGTGACGCAAAGTCTGAAGATTTTTCGTGAAAATAAAAGCTGCATTAACTTGACCGAGATGATCCTATCTTCTCAAAATTTCACACATTTGATGAGAGTCCAGCCCTAAAGACATCTACTGACTTATATTTCATCTAACTGATAGCGCCACCTAGTGGCAATTTTTTTTATTACGAATTTTCTTCTACATTTTTCTCCAAACACGTTAACTGGACCTACCTCATATTTGCTCAGATGAGGGTTTCGGCCTTCATGATGTCACAACACGAAGTTTGTGAGTTTTTGCGAATTGCTGTGGGTGTGGCTAAGCGCTGTTCGCCAAGAAAACAACGCCAGTTTTGAGGGTCTAAACATGCACAGAAACTCATGAAACTTGGCACACACATCTGGCCTGGTAAAATGAGCAATATTTTATTGTTGATTGTGCTATTTTTACAAAAATGACTCAATAGCGCCCCCTAGAAGTTTTTAACGAAGCAGCCCCGGTTGTACGTTTAAGCAAGAACGACGAATATTTTTAGGTGTATGAGGGAGCCCAAGACCTACAAAAAAGTCTCTTGGACCCATATGCTAAAATGAACAGGAAGTGAGCTACGAATTTTTGAATGTCCCATTTTTGACCATTTTTGCACATTCACAGGGCGCAGACTTTTGCCCACTTCTCCTACACGTTTCATCTGACTGAGTTAAGACTTGACCTGGACCATGTCAAGACCTGAGCCAACGACAGGGGGAAAAATCTTGACCTTTCGAAATACTATATGATGAAGGCGGGGCATCAAAATTTGTGTTTCGCACTGAAAAAGGATATGCTTAATAACTCCCCGGTACATGCTCCAAAAAATCCCAAACTTGACATGTATGTTTATCGTCAAGGCCTGAAGCTATCTCTATGACAACATTCAGTTATATATGCAGCGCCACCTAGCCCTTGAGGCATAAAAAAAAAATACCCCACATACGGTATTTTGTACAAAAAATGTAAACTCATTCTAAGTGTGATAACTAAGTCATTTATGAATATTCTTTTAGTTTCCACCACTCAAATTGTTCACTGGCATCAGACTTATCCAAACATATATATATTTTTATTTATTTTTGATAGCCTCTGTGGACATTAAAAGCAATATCGTGAATGAAGGATATGCTTAATAACTCCACGGTACATGCTCCAAAAAAAATCCCACACTTGACATGTATGCTTATAATCAAGGCCTGAAGGTATCTCGATGACAACATTCAGTTATAAATACAGCGCCACCTTGCCCTTGAGGCTTATATAAAAAAAAAAACCCACATACGGTATTTTGTACAAAAAAATGTAAACTCATTCTAAGTGTGATGACTAAGTCATTTCTGAATATTCTTTTAGTTTCCACCACTCAAATTGTTCACTGGCTTCACACCGATCCAAACGTATGTACGTTTCCATTTTGTTTTATTCATTTTTGATTGCCCCTTTGGACAATAAAAGTAACATTGTGCAATGAGTACAACGAGCGATGATGTATATATACACTTTTACAAAAAATACCAATCAGGGCAACTCATTGCCTAAAAATAAAAAAGGACGCTGATTTTTGCAGGTCTTAACAATCACCAAAACCCGTTGAGCTTGACACACACTGGCAAAAAAAATATTCTACATGTAAACGTTTATTATGCCATTTTCAAAGAAATTTTGCTTCCAATATGCCAGTACCCCAACGTGCCAGTACCCTAACGTGCAAGTACCCCAACGTGCAAGGACTCCAACGTGGCCCGGGCTGCGAGGGCCCTTTATAGCTGCTCGCAGCTCTAGTTAGGGCCCGAGCAGCGACCGCTGCGAGGTCCCTATTGTTTTTGTAAAAATTATTATTATTATTATTATTATTATTATTATTATTATTATTAGGGCCCGAGCAGCGACCGCTGCGAGGTCCCTATTGTTTTTGTAAAAATTATTATTATTATTATTATTATTATTATTATTATTATTATTATTATTATTAGGGCCCGAGCAGCGACCGCTGCGAGGTCCCTATTGTTTTTGTAAAAATTATTATTATTATTATTATTATTATTATTATTATTATTATTATTATTATTATTATTCTTCTTCTTTATTCTCCGCAAACAATCGCGATTTTGGGTACCTAAATATTCACGAAAACTCACCAAACTTTGCACACTCCTCAGGTCCGGCGAAAAATTTGATATTATGAAGTCGTTATAACAACGCGGCTCTATAGCGCCCCCTAGCGTAGAAAAATAAAAACCAAGCCCGACACGTTTGAGCTAGAGCAACGAAAATTGGCAGGCACGTGGAGCACCCCGAGACGCACAAAAAAGTCTATTGGGACCATGTAGCTAAAATGTACAGGAAGTGAGCTATGAATTTTTTAATGTCCAATTTTGGCCTATTTTGGCACATTCACTGTGGTCATGCTTTTTCCCCCTTTGCAAACATTTTTCATCCAATTGACTTCAAACTTGGCATTTATCATCTCAAGACCTAAGAGAACAGCTGGGCAAAACATCTTGCCTTTTCGAAATACTATACGACGGGGGCGGAGCATCAAATATTGCCTTTAAAATTTCATTTGTCCAGAAAGAGCAAATGCTTAATAACTCCCATGTTGAAGCTCCAAAAAATCTCAAACTTCTCAGGCAACGTAATAGTCACAGCCTGAAAACATCTATATGACAAAATTCAGTTATACATATAGCGCCACCTAGTGGTTACAATAAATGTCATACTTTACGTTTTTAGCTACTGTGCTGAGCTTGTTGAAGGGATCCATTTGAAAATTGGTCAGAAAAGCCTTAAGATGTTGATCATGCCCCACACCGAATATTGTAACTTTTCATCAAAGGGCGTGGCCGCTACGGTGACGCAAAATCTGAAGATTTTTCGTGAAAATAAAAGCTGCATTAACTTGACCGAGATGATCCTATCTTCTCAAAATTTCACACATTTGATGAGAGTCCAGCTCTAAAGACATCTACTAACTTACATTTCATCTAACTGATAGCGCCACCTAGTGGCAATTTTTCTTCTTACGAATTTTCTTCTACGTTTTTCTCCAAACACGTTAACTGGACCTACCTCATATTTGCTCAGAGGAGGGTTTCGGCCTTCATGATGTCACAACACGAAGTTTGTGAGTTTTCGCGAATTGCTGTAGGCGTGGCTAAGCGCTGTTCGCCAAGAAAACAACGCCAGTTTTGAGGGTCTAAACATGCACAGAAACTCCTGAAACTTGGCACACACATCTGGCCTGGTAAAATGAGCAATATTTTATTGTTGATTGTGCTATTTTTACAAAAATGACTCAATAGCGCCCCCTCGAAATTTTTAACGAAGCAGCCCCGGTTGTACGTTTAAGCAAAAACGCCGAATATTTTTAGGTGTATGAGGGAGCCCAAGACCTACAAAAACGTCTCTTGTACCCATATGCTAAAATGAACAGGAAGTGAGCTACGAATTTTTGAATGTCCCATTTTTGACGATTTTTGCACATTCACAGGGGGCAGACTTTTGCCCACTTCTCCTACACGTTTCATCCGACTGAGTTAAGACTTGGCCTGGACCATGTCAAGACCTGAGCCAACGACAGGGGGAAAAATTTTGACTTTTCGAAATACTATATGATGAGGGCGGGGCATCAAAATTTGTGTTTCACAATGAAAAAGGATATGCTTGATAACTCCCCGGTACATGCTCCAAAAAATCCCAAACTTGACATGTATGTTTATCGTCAAGGCCTGAAGTTATCTCTATGACAACATTCAGTTATATATGCAGCGCCACCTAGCCCTTGAGGCATGAAAAAAAAATACCCCACATACGGTATTTTGTACAAAAAATGTACACTCATTCTAAGTGTGATAACTAAGTCATTTATGAATATTTTTTTAGTTTCCACCACTCAAAATGTTCACTGGCATCAGACTTATCCAAACATATATATATTTTTATTTATTTTTGATAGCCTCTATGGACATTAAAAGCAATATCGTGAATGAAGGATATGCTTAATAACTCCACGGTACATGCTCCAAAAAAAAATCCCACACTTGACATGTATGCTTATAATCAAGGCCTGAAGGTATCTCTATGACAACATTCAGTTATAAATACAGCGCCACCTAGCCCTTGAGGCTTATATAAAAAAAAAAAAAAATACCCCACATACGGTATTTTGTACAAAAAATGTACACTCATTCTAAGTGTGATAACTAAGTCATTTATGAATATTCTTTTAGTTTCCACCACTCAAAATGTTCACTGGCATCAGACTTATCCAAACATACATACTTTTGTTATTTAGTTTTATGTATTTTTGATAGCCTCTATGGACATTAAAAGCAATATCGTGAATGAAGGCTATGCTTAATAAATCCACGGTACATGCTCAAAAAAAAAATCCCACACTTGACATGTATGCTTATAATCAAGGCCTGAAGGTATCTCTATGACAACATTCAGTTATAAATACAGCGCCACCTAGCCCTTGAGGCTTATATAAAAAAAAAATAAAAATACCCCACATACGGTATTTTGTACAAAAAATGTACACTCATTCTAAGTGTGATAACTAAGTCATTTATGAATATTCTTTTAGTTTCCACCACTCAAATTGTTCACTGGCTTCACACCGATCCAAACGTATGTACGTTTCCATTTCGTTTTATTCATTTTTGATTGCCCCTTTGGACAATAAAAGTAACATTGTGCAATGAGTACAACGAGCGATGATGTGTATATACACTTTTACAAAAAAATACCAATCAGGGCAACTCATTGCCTAATAATAAAAAAGGACGCTGATTTTTGCAGGTCTTAACAATCACCAAAACCCGTTGAGCTTGATACACACACTGGCAAAAAAATATTCTACATGTAAACGTTTATTATGCCATTTTCAAAGAAATTTTGCTTCCAATATGCCAGTACCCGAATGTGCCAGTACCCCAACGTGCAAGTACCCCAACGTGCAAGGACCCCAACGTGGCCCGGGCTGCGAGGGCCCTTTATAGCTGCTCGCAGCTCTAGTTAGGGCCCGAGCAGCGACCGCTGCGAGGTCCCTCTTGTTTTTGTAAGAATTATTATTATTCTTCTTCTTCTTCTTCTCCGTAAACGATCGCATTTTTGAGGGCCTAAACATTTACGAAAACTCACCAAACTTTGCAGTCTCTTCGGGCCCGGCGAAAAATTTGATATTATGTAGTTGTCATAACAACGCGACTCTATAGCGCCACCTAGCGTAGAAAAATAAAAACCAATCCCGGCCCGTTTGAGCTAGAGCTACGAAAATTGGCAGGCACGTGTAGCACTACGAGACGCACAAAAAAGTCAGTGGAAGCCATTTCCTAAAATGTACAGGAAGTGAGCTATGAATTTTTTAATGTCCAATTTTGGCCTATTTTGGCACATTCACTGTGGTCATACTTTTTCCCCCTATGCAAACATTTTTCATCCCATTGACTTTAAACTTGGCATTTATCATCTCAAGACTTAAGAGAAAAACTAGGCAAAAAATCTTGCGTTTTCGAAATACTATATGACGGGGGCGGGGCATCAAATATTGCCTTTAAAATTTCATTTGTCCAGAAAGAGCAAATGCTGAATAACTCCCATGTACAAGCTCCAAAAAATCTCAAACTTCTCAGGCAACGTAATAGTCACGGCCTGAAAACACCTATATGAAAAAATTCAGTTATACATATAGCGCCACCTAGTGGTTACAATAAATGTCATACTTTACGTTTTTAGCTACTGTGCTGAGCTCGTTGAAGGGATCCAGTTGAAAATTGGTCAGAAAAGCCTTAAGATGTTGGTGATGCCCCACACCGAATATTGTAACTTTTCGCCAAAGGGCGTGGCCGCTACGGTGACGCAAAGTCTGAAGATTTTTCGTGACAATAAAAGCTGCATGAACTTGACCGAGATGATCCTATCTTCTCAAAATTTCACACATTTGATGAGAGTCCAGCCCTAAAGACATCTACGAACTTATATTTCATCTAACTGATAGCGCCACCTAGTGGCAATTTTTTTTCTTACGAATTTTCTTGTACATTTTTCTCCAAACACGTTAACTGGACCAACCTCATATTTGCTCAGATGGGGGTTTCGGCCTTCATGATGTCACAACACGAAGTATTGTGAGTTTTCGCGAATCGCTGTGGGCGTGGCTAAGCACTGTTCGCCAAGAAAACAACGCTAGTTTTGATGGTCTAAACATGCGCAGAAACTCATGAAACTTGGCACACACATCTGGCCTGGCAAAATGAGCAATATTTTATCATGTATTGTCCTATTTTTACAAAAATGACTCAATAGCGCCCCCTAGAAATTTTTAACGAAGCAGCCCCGATTGTACGTTTAAGCAAGATCTACGAAAATTTTTAGGTGTATGAGGGAGTCCAAGACCTACAAAAAAGTCTCTTGGACCCATGTGCTAAAATGAACAGGAAGTGAGCTATGAATTTTTGAATGTCCCATTTTTGACGATTTTTGCACATTTTCAGGGGGCATACTTTTGCCCACTTCTCCTACACATTTCATCCGACTGACTTTAGACTTGACCTGGACCATGTCAAGACCTGAGCCAACTACAGGCAGAAAAATCTTGACTTTTGGAAATACTATATGATGAGGGCGGGGCATCAAATTTTGTGTTTCGCACCGAAAAAGGATATGCTTAATAACTCCCCGGTACATGCTCCAAAAAATCCCAAACTTGACATGTATGTTTATAGTCAAACCCTGAAGGTATCTCTATGACAAAATTCAGTTATATATGCAGCGCCACCTAGCCCTTCAGGCGTGAAAAAAAAATACCCCACATACGGTATTTTGTACAAAAAATGTCAACTCATTCTAAGTGTGATAACTCCCATGTTCAAGCTCCAAAAAATCTCAAACTTCTCAGGCAACGTAATAGTCACGGCCTGAAAGCATCTATATGATAAAATTCAGTTATACATATAGCGCCACCTAGTGGTAACAATAAATGTCATACTTTACGTTTTTAGCTACTGTGCCGAGCTCGTTGAAGGGATCCAGTTGAAAATTGGTCAGAAAAGCCTTAAGATGTTGATCATGCCCCACACCGAATATTGTAACTTTTCGCCAAAGGGCGTGGCCGCTACGGTGACGCAAAGTCCGAAAATTTTTCGTGACAATAAAAGCTGCATGAACTTGACCCAGATGATCCTATCTTCTCAAAATTTCACACATTTGATGAGAGTCCAGCCCTTAAGACATCTACGAACTTATATTTCATCTCACTGATAGCGCCACCTAGTGGCAATTTTTTTTCTTACGAATTTTCTTGTACATTTTTCTCCAAACACGTTAACTGGACCAACCTCATATTTGCTCAGATGAGGGTTTCGGCCTTCATGATGTCACAACACGAAGTTTGTGAGTTTTCGCGAATCGCTGTGGCCGTGGCTAAGCACTGTTCGCCAAGAAAACAACGCCAGTTTTGAGGGTCTAAACATGCGCAGAAACTCATGAAACTTGGCACACACATCTGGCCTGGTAAAATGAACAATATTTTATTGTTGATTGTACTATTTTTACAAAAATGACTCAATAGCGCCCCCTAGAAATTTTTAACGAAGCAGCCCCGATTCTACGTTTAAGCAAGATCTACGAAAATTTTTACGTGTATGAGGGAGCCAAAGACCTACAAAAAAGTCTCTTGGACCCATATGCTAAAATGAACAGGAAGTGAGGTACGAATTTTTGAATGTCCCATTTTTGACGATTTTTGCACATTTTCAGGGGGCATACTTTTGCCCACTTCTCCTACATGTTTTATCCGACTGACTTATGACTTGACCTGGACCATGCCAAGACCTGAGCCAACAACAGACGGAAAAATCTTGACTTTTGGAAATACTATATGATGAGCGCGGGGCATCAAAATTTGTGTTTCGCACTGAAAAAGGATATGCTTAATAACTCCCCGATACATGCTCCAAAAAATCCCAAACTTGACATGTATGTTTATCGTCAAGGCCTGAAGGTATCTCTATGACAACATTCAGTTATATATGCAGCGCCACCTCGCCCTTGAGGCAAAACAAAAAAATACCCCACATACGGTATTTTGTACAAAAAATGTAAACTCATTCTAAGTGTGATAACTAAGTCATTTATGAATATTCTTTTACTTTCCACCACTCAAAATGTTCACTGGCATTAGACTTATCCAAACATGTACTTTTTTATTTATTTTTGATAGCCTCTAATGGACATTAAAAGCAATATCGTGAATGAAGGATATGCTTAATAACTCCACGGTACATGCTCCAAAAAAATCCCACACTTGACATGTATGTTTAGAGTCAAGGCTTGAAGGTATCCCTATGACAACATTCCATTATATATACAGCGCCACCTAGCCCTAGAGGCATAAAAAAAAATACACCAACTTAACGGTATTTTTACAAAAAAAAAAAAATCCACATGTCAAGGTTTATCATGCCATTTTCAAAGAAATTCTGCTTCCAATGTGCCGTACCTAAACTTGCCAGTACCCCAACGTGCCAGTACCCCAACGTGCAAGTACCCCAACGTGCAAGTACCCCAACGTCGCCCGGGCTGCGAGGGCCCTTTATAGCTGCTCGCAGCTCTAGTTATTATTATTCTTCTTCTTCTTCTTCTTTATTCTCCGCAAACAATCGCGATTTTGGGTACCTAAATATTCACGAAAACTCACCGACCTTTGCACACTCCTCAGGTCCGGCGAAAAATTTGATATTATGAAGTCGTTATAACAATGCGACTCGATAGCGCCCCCTAGCGTAGAAAAATAAAAACCAAGCCCGGCACGTTTGAGCTAGAGCAACAAAAATTGGCAGGCACGTGTAGTACCCCGAGACGCACAAAAAAGTCTCTTGGGACCATGTAGCTAAAATGTACAGGAAGTGAGCTATGAATTTTTTTATGTCCAATTTTGGCCTATTTTGGCACATTCACTGTGGTCATGCTTTTTCCCCCTTTGCAAACATTTTTCATCCAATTGACTTCAAACTTGGCATTTATCATCTCAAGACCTGAGAGAACAACTGGGCAAAACATCTTGCCTTTTTGAAATACTATATGACGGGGGCGGGGCATCAAATATTGCCTTTAAAATTTCATTTGTCCAGAAAGAGCAAATGCTTAATAACTCCCATGTTCAAGCTCCAAAAAATCTCAAACTTCTCAGGCAACGTAATAGTCACGGCCTGAAAACATCTATATGATAAAATTCAGTTATACATATAGCGCCACCTAGTGGTTACAATAAATGTCATACTTTACGTTTTTAGCTACTGTGCTGAGCTTGTTGAAGGGATCCATTTGAAAATTGGTCAGAAAAGCCTTAAGATGTTGATCATGCCCCACACCGAATATTGTAACTTTTCGCCAAAGGGCGTGGCCGCTACGGTGACGCAAAGTCTGAAGATTTTTCGTGAAAATAAAAGCTGCATTAACTTGACCGAGATGATCCTATCTTCTCAAAATTTCACACATTTGATGAGAGTCCAGCCCTAAAGACATCTACTGACTTATATTTCATCTAACTGATAGCGCCACCTAGTGGCAATTTTTTTTCTTACGAATTTTCTTCTACGTTTTTCTCCAAACACGTTAACTGGACCTACCTCATATTTGCTCAGATGAGGGTTTCGGCCTTCATGATGTCACAACACGAAGTTTGTGAGTTTTCGCGAATTGCTGTGGGTGTGGCTAAGCGCTGTTCGCCAAGAAAACAACGCCAGTTTTGAGGGTCTAAACATGCACAGAAACTCATGAAACTTGGCACACACATCTGGCCTGGTAAAATGAGCCATATTTTATTGTTGATTGTGCTATTTTTTACAAAAATGACTCAATAGCGCCCCCTAGAAGTTTTTAACAAAGCAGCCCCGGTTGTACGTTTAAGCAAGAACGACGAATATTTTTAGGTGTATGAGGGAGCCCAAGTCCTACAAAAAAGTCTCTTGGACCCATATGCTAAAATGAACAGGAAGTGAGCTATGAATTTTTGAATGTCCCATTTTTTACGATTTTTGCACATTCACAGGGGGCAGACTTTTGCCCACTTCTCCTACACGTTTCATCCGACTGAGTTAAGACTTGGCCTGGACCATGTCAAGACCTGAGCCAACGACAGGGGGAAAAATTTTGACTTTTCGAAATACTATATGATGAGGGCGGGGCATCAAATTTTGTGTTTCGCAATGAAAAAGGATATGCTTGATAACTCCCCGGTACATGCTCCAAAAAATCCCAAACTTGACATGTATGTTCATCGTCAAGGCCTGAAGTTATCTCTGTGACAACATTCAGTTATATATGCAGCGCCACCTAGCCCTTGAGGAATAAAAAAAAAATACCCCACATACGGTATTTTGTACAAAAAATGTACACTCATTCTAAGTGTGATAACGAAGTCATTTCTGAATATTCTTTTAGTTTCCACCACTCAAAATGTTCACTGGCATCAGACTTATCCAAACATATATATATTTTTATTTATTTTTGATAGCCTCTATGGACATTAAAAGCAATATCGTGAATGAAGGATATGATTAATAACTCCACGGTACATGCTCCAAAAAAAATCCCACACTTGACATGTATGCTTATAATCAAGGCCTGAAGGTATCTCTATGACAACATTCAGTTATAAATACAGCGCCACCTAGCCCTTGAGGCTTATATAAAAAAAAATAAAAATACCCCACATACGGTATTTTGTACAAAAAATGTACACTCATTCTAAGTGTGATAACTAAGTCATTTATGAATATTCTTTTAGTTTCCACCACTCAAAATGTTCACTGGCATCAGACTTATCCAAACATATATATATTTTTATTTATTTTTGATAGCCTCTGTGGACATTAAAAGCAATATCGTGAATGAAGAATATGCTTAATAACTCCACGGTACATGCTCCAAAAAAAATCCCACACTTGACATGTATGCTTATAATCAAGGCCTGAAGGTATCTCGATGACAACATTCAGTTATAAATACAGCGCCACCTAGCCCTTGAGGCTTATATAAAAAAAAAACCCACATACGGTATTTTGTACAAAAAAATGTAAACTCATTCTAAGTGTGATGACTAAGTCATTTATGAATATTCTTTTAGTTTCCACCACTCAAATTGTTCACTGGCTTCACACCGATCCAAACGTATGTACGTTTCCATTTTGTTTTATTCATTTTTGATTGCCCCTTTGGACAATAAAAGTAACATTGTGCAATGAGTACAACGAGCGATGATGTATATATACACTTTTACAAAAAATACCAATCAGGGCAACTCATTGCCTAAAAATAAAAAAGGACGCTGATTTTTGCAGGTCTTAACAATCACCAAAACCCGTTGAGCTTGACACACACTGGCAAAAAAATATTCTACATGTAAAGGTTTATTATGCCATTTTCAAAGAAATTTTGCTTCCAATATGCCAGTACCCCAACGTGCCAGTACCCCAACGTGCCAGTACCCTAACGTGCAAGTACCCCAACGTGCAAGGACTCCAACGTGGCCCGGGCTGCGAGGGCCCTTTATAGCTGCTCGCAGCTCTAGTTATTATTATTCTTCTTCTTCTTTATTCTCCGCAAACAATCGCGATTTTGGGTACCTAAATATTCACGAAAACTCACCGAACTTTGCACACTCCTCAGGTCCGGCGAAAAATTTGATATTATGAAGTCGTTATAACAATGCGACTCGATAGCGCCCCCTAGCGTAGAAAAATTAAAACCAAGCCCGGCACGTTTGAGCTAGAGCAACAAAAATTGGCAGGCACGTGTAGTACCCCGAGACGCACAAAAAAGTCTCTTGGGACCATGTAGCTAAAATGTACAGGAAGTGAGCTATGAATTTTTTTATGTCCAATTTTGGCCTATTTTGGCACATTCACTGTGGTCATGCTTTTTCCCCCTTTGCAAACATTTTTCATCCAATTGACTTCAAACTTGGCATTTATCATCTCAAGACCTGAGAGAACAACTGGGCAAAACATCTTGCCTTTTTGAAATACTATATGACGGGGGCGGGGCATCAAATATTGCCTTTAAAATTTCATTTGTCGAGAAAGAGCAAATGCTTAATAACTCCCATGTTCAAGCTCCAAAAAATCTCAAACTTCTCAGGCAACGTAATAGTCACGGCCTGAAAACATCTATATGATAAAATTCAGTTATACATATAGCGCCACCTAGTGGTTACAATAAATGTCATACTTTATGTTTTTAGCTACTGTGCTGAGCTTGTTGAAGGGATCCATTTGAAAATTGGTCAGAAAAGCCTTAAGATGTTGATCATGCCCCACACCGAATATTGTAACTTTTCGCCAAAGGGCGTGGCCGCTACGGTGACGCAAAGTCTGAAGATTTTTCGTGAAAATAAAAGCTGCATTAACTTGACCGAGATGATCCTATCTTCTCAAAATTTCACACATTTGATGAGAGTCCAGCCCTAAAGACATCTACTGACTTATATTTCATCTAACTGATAGCGCCACCTAGTGGCAATTTTTTTTCTTACGAATTTTCTTCTACGTTTTTCTCCAAACACGTTAACTGGACCTACCTCATATTTGCTCAGATGAGGGTTTCGGCCTTCATGATGTCACAACACGAAGTTTGTGAGTTTTCGCGAATTGCTGTGGGTGTGGCTAAGCGCTGTTCGCCAAGAAAACAACGCCAGTTTTGAGGGTCTAAACATGCACAGAAACTCATGAAACTTGGCACACACATCTGGCCTGGTAAAATGAGCCATATTTTATTGTTGATTGTGCTATTTTTTACAAAAATGACTCAATAGCGCCCCCTAGAAGTTTTTAACAAAGCAGCCCCGGTTGTACGTTTAAGCAAGAACGACGAATATTTTTAGGTGTATGAGGGAGCCCAAGTCCTACAAAAAAGTCTCTTGGACCCATATGCTAAAATGAACAGGAAGTGAGCTATGAATTTTTGAATGTCCCATTTTTTACGATTTTTGCACATTCACAGGGGGCAGACTTTTGCCCACTTCTCCTACACGTTTCATCCGACTGAGTTAAGACTTGGCCTGGACCATGTCAAGACCTGAGCCAACGACAGGGGGACAAATTTTGACTTTTCGAAATACTATATGATGAGGGCGGGGCATCAAATTTTGTGTTTCGCAATGAAAAAGGATATGCTTGATAACTCCCCGGTACATGCTCCAAAAAATCCCAAACTTGACATGTATGTTTATCGTCAAGGCCTGAAGTTATCTCTGTGACAACATTCAGTTATATATGCAGCGCCACCTAGCCCTTGAGGAATAAAAAAAAAATACCCCACATACGGTATTTTGTACAAAAAATGTACACTCATTCTAAGTGTGATAACGAAGTCATTTCTGAATATTCTTTTAGTTTCCACCACTCAAAATGTTCACTGGCATCAGACTTATCCAAACATATATATATTTTTATTTATTTTTGATAGCCTCTATGGACATTAAAAGCAATATCGTGAATAAAGGATATGCTTAATAACTCCACGGTACATGCTCCAAAAAAAATCCCACACTTGACATGTATGCTTATAATCAAGGCCTGAAGGTATCTCTATGACAACATTCAGTTATAAATACAGCGCCACCTAGCCCTTGAGGCTTATATAAAAAAAAAAAAATACCCCACATACGGTATGTTGTACAAAAAATGTACACTCATTCTAAGTGTGATAACTAAGTCATTTATGAATATTCTTTTAGTTTCCACCACTCAAATTGTTCACTGGCTTGACACCGATCCAAACGTATGTACGTTTCCATTTTGTTTTATTCATTTTTGATTGCCCCTTTGGACAATAAAAGTAACATTGTGCAATGAGTACAACGAGCGATGATGTGTATATACCCTTTTACAAAAAAATACCAATCAGGGCAACTCATTGCCTAAAAATAAAAAAGGACGCTGATTTTTGCAGGTCTTAACAATCACCAAAACCCGTTGAGCTTGACACACACACTGGCAAAAAAATATTCTACATGTAAACGTTTATTATGCCATTTTCAAAGAAATTTTGCTTCCAATATGCCAGTACCCCAATGTGCCAGTACCCCAAC
Source organism: Festucalex cinctus (assembly GCF_051991245.1). Classification (NCBI taxonomy): domain Eukaryota; kingdom Metazoa; phylum Chordata; class Actinopteri; order Syngnathiformes; family Syngnathidae; genus Festucalex; species Festucalex cinctus. Next base: position 24,646,434 of record NC_135423.1, on the reverse strand, counting down.
ATGCAAGTACCACAACGTGCAAGGACCCCAACGTGGCCCGGGCTGCGAGGGCCCTTTATAGCTGCTCGCAGCTCTAGTTATTATTATTAGGGCCCGAGCAGCGACCGCTGCGAGGTCCCTATTGTTTTTGTAAAAATTATTATTATTATTATTATTATTATTATTAGGGCCCGAGCAGCGACCGCTGCGAGGTCCCTCTTGTTTTTGTAAGAATTATTATTATTCTTCTTCTTCTTCTTCTCCGTAAACGATCGCATTTTTGAGGGCCTAAACATTTACGAAAACTCACCAAACTTTGCAGTCTCTTCGGGCCCGGCGAAAAATTTGATATTATGTAGTTGTCATAACAACGCGACTCTATAGCGCCACCTAGCGTAGAAAAATAAAAACCAATCCCGGTCCGTTTGAGCTAGAGCTACGAAAAATGGCAGGCACGTGTAGCACTACGAGACGCACAAAAAAGTCAGTGGAAGCCATTTCCTAAAATGTACAGGAAGTGAGCTATGAATTTTTTAATGTCCAATTTTGGCCTATTTTGGCACATTCACTGTGGTCATGCTTTTTCCCCCTATGCAAACATTTTTCATCCCATTGACTTTAAACTTGGCATTTATCATCTCAAGACTTAAGAGAAAAACTAGGCAAAAAATCTTGCGTTTTCGAAATACTATATGACGGGGGCGGGGCATCAAATATTGCCTTTAAAATTTCATTTGTCCAGAAAGAGCAAATGCTGAATAACTCCCATGTACAAGCTCCAAAAAATCTCAAACTTCTCAGGCAACGTAATAGTCACGGCCTGAAAACACCTATATGAAAAAATTCAGTTATACATATAGCGCCACCTAGTGGTTACAATAAATGTCATACTTTACGTTTTTAGCTACTGTGCTGAGCTCGTTGAAGGGATCCAGTTGAAAATTGGTCAGAAAAGCCTTAAGATGTTGATGATGCCCCACACCGAATATTGTAACTTTTCGCCAAAGGGCGTGGCCGCTACGGTGACGCAAAGTCTGAAGATTTTTCGTGACAATAAAAGCTGCATGAACTTGACCGAGATGATCCTATCTTCTCAAAATTTCACACATTTGATGAGAGTCCAGCCCTAAAGACATCTACGAACTTATATTTCATCTAACTGATAGCGCCACCTAGTGGCAATTTTTTTTCTTACGAATTTTCTTGTACATTTTTCTCCAAACACGTTAACTGGACCAACCTCATATTTGCTCAGATGGGGGTTTCGGCCTTCATGATGTCACAACACGAAGTTTGTGAGTTTTCGCGAATCGCTGTGGGCGTGGCTAAGCACTGTTCACCAAGAAAACAACGCTAGTTTTGATGGTCTAAACATGCGCAGAAACTCATGAAACTTGGCACACACATCTGGCCTGGCAAAATGAGCAATATTTTATCATGTATTGTCCTATTTTTACAAAAATGACTCAATAGCGCCCCCTAGAAATTTTTAACGAAGCAGCCCCGATTGTACGTTTAAGCAAGATCTACGAAAATTTTTAGGTGTATGAGGGAGTCCATGACCTACAAAAAAGTCTCTTGGACCCATGTGCTAAAATGAACAGGAAGTGAGCTATGAATTTTTGAATGTCCCATTTTTGACGATTTTTGCACATTTTCAGGGGGCATACTTTTGCCCACTTCTCCTACACATTTCATCCGACTGACTTTAGACTTGACCTGGACCATGTCAAGACCTGAGCCAACTACAGGCAGAAAAATCTTGACTTTTGGAAATACTATATGATGAGGGCGGGGCATCAAATTTTGTGTTTCGCACTGAAAAAGGATATGCTTAATAACTCCCCGGTACATGCTCCAAAAAATCCCAAACTTGACATGTATGTTTATAGTCAAAGCCTGAAGGTATCTCTATGACAAAATTCAGTTATATATGCAGCGCCACCTAGCCCTTCAGGCGTGAAAAAAAAATACCCCACATACGGTATTTTGTACAAAAAATGTCAACTCATTCTAAGTGTGATAACTCCCATGTTCAAGCTCCAAAAAATCTCAAACTTCTCAGGCAACGTAATAGTCACGGCCTGAAAGCATCTATATGATAAAATTCAGTTATACATATAGCGCCACCTAGTGGTAACAATAAATGTCATACTTTACGTTTTTAGCTACTGTGCCGAGCTCGTTGAAGGGATCCAGTTGAAAATTGGTCAGAAAAGCCTTAAGATGTTGATCATGCCCCACACCGAATATTGTAACTTTTCGCCAAAGGGCGTGGCCGCTACGGTGACGCAAAGTCCGAAAATTTTTCGTGACAATAAAAGCTGCATGAACTTGACCGAGATGATCCTATCTTCTCAAAATTTCACACATTTGATGAGAGTCCAGCCCTAAAGACATCTACGAACTTATATTTCATCTTACTGATAGCGCCACCTAGTGGCAATTTTTTTTCTTACGAATTTTCTTGTACATTTTTCTCCAAACACGTTAACTGGACCAACCTCATATTTGCTCAGATGAGGGTTTCGGCCTTCATGATGTCACAACACGAAGTTTGTGAGTTTTCGCGAATCGCTGTGGGCGTGGCTAAGCACTGTTCGCCAAGAAAACAACGCTAGTTTTGAGGGTCTAAACATGCGCAGAAACTCATGAAACTTGGCACACACATCTGGCCTGGTAAAATGAACAATATTTTATTGTTGATTGTACTATTTTTACAAAAATGACTCAATAGCGCCCCCTAGAAATTTTTAACGAAGCAGCCCCGATTCTACGTTTAAGCAAGATCTACGAAAATTTTTACGTGTATGACGGAGCCAAAGACCTACAAAAAAGTCTCTTGGACCCATATGCTAAAATGAACAGGAAGTGAGGTACGAATTTTTGAATGTCCCATTTTTGACGATTTTTGCACATTTTCAGGGGGCATACTTTTGCCCACTTCTCCTACATGTTTTATCCGACTGACTTATGACTTGACCTGGACCATGCCAAGACCTGAGCCAACAACAGACGGAAAAATCTTGACTTTTGGAAATACTATATGATGAGCGCGGGGCATCAAAATTTGTGTTTCGCACTGAAAAAGGATATGCTTAATAACTCCCCGATACATGCTCCAAAAAATCCCAAACTTGACATGTATGTTTATCGTCAAGGCCTGAAGGTATCTCTATGACAACATTCAGTTATATATGCAGCGCCACCTCGCCCTTGAGGCAAAACAAAAAAATACCCCACATACGGTATTTTGTACAAAAAATGTAAACTCATTCTAAGTGTGATAACTAAGTCATTTATGAATATTCTTTTACTTTCCACCACTCAAAATGTTCACTGGCATTAGACTTATCCAAACATGTACTTTTTTATTTATTTTTGATAGCCTCTAATGGACATTAAAAGCAATATCGTGAATGAAGGATATGCTTAATAACTCCACGGTACATGCTCCAAAAAAATCCCACACTTGACATGTATGTTTAGAGTCAAGGCTTGAAGGTATCCCTATGACAACATTCCATTATATATACAGCGCCACCTAGCCCTAGAGGCATAAAAAAAAATACACCAACTTAACGGTATTTTTACAAAAAAAAAAAAAATCCACATGTCAAGGTTTATCATGCCATTTTCAAAGAAATTCTGCTTCCAATGTGCCTTACCTAAACTTGCCAGTACCCCAACGTGCCAGTACCCCAACGTGCAAGTACCCCAACGTGCAAGTACCCCAACGTGGCCCGGGCTGCGAGGGCCCTTTATAGCTGCTCGCAGCTCTAGTTATTATTATTCTTCTTCTTCTTCTTCTTCTTCTCCGTAAACGATCTCGATTTTGGGTACCTAAACATTTACGAAAACTCACCAAACTTTGCACACTCCTCAGGCCCGGCGAAAAATTTGATATTATGAAGTCGTCATAACAACGCGACTCTGTAGCGCCCCCTAGCATAGAAAAATAAAAACCAAGCCCGGCATGTTTGAGCTAGAGCAACGAAAATTGGCAGGCACGTGTAGCACCCCGAGACGCACAAAAAAGTCTATTGGGACCATGTAGCTAAAATGTACAGGAAGTGAGCTATGAATTTTTTAATGTCCAATTTTGGCCTATTTTGGCACATTCACTGTGGTCATGCTTTTTCCCCCTTTGCAAACATTTTTCATCCAATTGACTTCAAACTTGGCATTTATCATCTCAAGACCTGAGAGAAAAACTGGGCAAAACATCTTGCCTTTTTGAAATACTATATGACGGGGGCGGGGCATCAAATATTGCCTTTAAAATTTCATTTGTCCAGAAAGAGCAAATGCTTAATAACTCCCATGTTCAAGCTCCAAAAAATCTCAAACTTCTCAGGCAACGTAATAGTCACGGCCTGAAAACATCTATATGATAAAATTCAGTTATACATATAGCGCCACCTAGTGGTTACAATAAATGTCATACTTTACGTTTTTAGCTACTGTGCTGAGCTTGTTGAAGGGATCCATTTGAAAATTGGTCAGAAAAGGCTTAAGATGTTGATCATGCCCCACACCGAATATTGTAACTTTTCGCCAAAGGGCGTGGCCGCTACGGTGACGCAAAGTCTGAAGATTTTTCGTGAAAATAAAAGCTGCATTAACTTGACCGAGATGATCCTATCTTCTCAAAATTTCACACATTTGATGAGAGTCCAGCCCTAAAGACATCTACTGACTTATATTTCATCTAACTGATAGCGCCACCTAGTGGCAATTTTTTTTCTTACGAATTTTCTTCTACGTTTTTCTCCAAACACGTTAACTGGACCTACCTCATATTTGCTCAGATGAGGGTTTCGGCCTTCATGATGTCACAACACGAAGTTTGTGAGTTTTCGCGAATTGCTGTGGGTGTGGCTAAGCGCTGTTCGCCAAGAAAACAACGCCAGTTTTGAGGGTCTAAACATGCACAGAAACTCATGAAACTTGGCACACACATCTGGCCTGGTAAAATGAGCAATATTTTATTGTTGATTGTGCTATTATTACAAAAATGACTCAATAGCGCCCCCTAGAAGTTTTTAACGAAGCAGCCCCGGTTGTACGTTTAAGCAAGAACGACGAATATTTTTAGGTGTATGAGGGAGCCCAAGACCTACAAAAAAGTCTCTTGGACCCATATGCTAAAATGAACAGGAAGTGAGCTACGAATTTTTGAATGTCCCATTTTTGACAATTTTTGCACATTCACAGGGCGCAGACTTTTGCCCACTTCTCCTACACGTTTCATCTGACTGAGTTAAGACTTGACCTGGACCATGTCAAGACCTGAGCCAACGACAGGGGGAAAAATCTTGACCTTTCGAAATACTATATGATGAAGGCGGGGCATCAAAATTTGTGTTTCGCACTGAAAAAGGATATGCTTAATAACTCCCCGGTACATGCTCCAAAAAATCCCAAACTTGACATGTATGTTTATCGTCAAGGCCTGAAGCTATCTCTATGACAACATTCAGTTATATATGCAGCGCCACCTAGCCCTTGAGGCATAAAAAAAAAATACCCCACATACGGTATTTTGTACAAAAAATGTAAACTCATTCTAAGTGTGATAACTAAGTCATTTATGAATATTCTTTTAGTTTCCACCACTCAAAATGTTCACTGGCATCAGACTTATCCAAACATATATATATTTTTTTTAATTTTTGATAGCCTCTGTGGACATTAAAAGCAATATCGTGAATGAAGGATATGCTTAATAACTCCACGGTACATGCTCCAAAAAAAATCCCACACTTGACATGTATGCTTATAATCAAGGCCTGAAGGTATCTCGATGACAACATTCAGTTATAAATACAGCGCCACCTAGCCCTTGAGGCATGAAAAAAAAATACCCCACTTACGGTATTTTGTACAAAAAATGTAAACTCATTCTCAGTGTGATAACTAAGTCATTTAGGAATATTCTTTTACTTTCCACCACTCAAAATATTCACTGGCATCAGACCTAACCAAACATACATATTTTTGTTATTTAGTTTTATGTATTTTTGATAGCCTCTATGGACATTAAAAGCAATATCGTGAATGAAGGCTATGCTTAATAACTCCCAGGTACATGCTCCAAAAAATCCCATACTTGAAATGTATATTTATAGTCAAGGCCTGAAGGTATCTCTGACAAAATTCAGTTATAAATACAGCGCCACCTAGTCCTTGAGGCATAAAAAAAAAATGCCTCACTTACGGTATTTTTGCAAAAATTGTAAACTCATTGTAAGTGTGATAACTAAGTCATTTATGAATATTCTTTTACTTTCCACCACTCAATATGTTCACTGGCATCAGACCGATCCAAACATACGTATTTTTTTATTTATTTTTATTTATTTTTTGATCGCCTCTATGGACAATAAAAGCAACATTGTGCAATGAGTACGAGCGATGATGTGTGTATATCTACTTTTACGAAAAATACCAATCAGGGCAACTCATTGCCTAAAAATAAAAAAAAGACGCTGATTTTTGCAGATCTTAACAATCACCAAAACCCATTGAGCTTGACATAATCATCACACCTGGGAAAAAAAAAAAAATCCACATGTTTATCATGCCATTTTCAAAGAAATTCTGCTTCCAATGTGCCAGTACCCCAATGTGCAAGTTCCCCAACGTGCAAGTACCCCAACGTGGCCCGGGCTGCGAGGGCCCTTTATAGCTGCTCGCAGCTCTAGTTATTATTATTCTTCTTCTTTATTCTCCGCAAACGATCGCGATTTTGGGTACCTAAACATTCACGAAAACTCACCAAACTTTGCACACTCCTCAGGCCCGGCGAAAAATTTGATATTATGAAGTCGTCATAACAATGCGACTCGATAGCGCCCCCTAGCGTAGAAAAATAAAAACCAAGCCCGGCACGTTTGAGCTAGAGCAACAAAAATTGGCAGGCACGTGTAGCACCGCGAGACGCACAAAAAAGTCTATTGGGACCATGTAGCTAAAATGTACAGGAAGTGAGCTATGAATTTTTTTATGTCCAATTTTGGCCTATTTTGGCACATTCACTGTGGTCATGCTTTTTCCCCCTTTGCAAAATTTTTTCATCCAATTGACTTCAAACTTGGCATTTATCATCTCAAGACCTGAGAGAAAAACTGGGCAAAACATCTTGCCTTTTTGAAATACTATATGACGGGGGCGGGGCATCAAATATTGCCTTTAAAATTTCATTTGTCCAGAAAGAGCAAATGCTGAATAACTCCCATGTACAAGCTCCAAAAAATCTCAAACTTCTCAGGCAACGTAATAGTCACGGCCTGAAAACATCTATATGATAAAATTCAGTTATACATATAGCGCCACCTAGTGGTTACAATAAAAGTCATACTTTACGTTTTTAGCTACTGTGCTGAGCTCGTTGAAGGGATCCATTTGAAAATTGGTCAGAAAAGCCTTAAGATGTTGATCATGCCCCACACCGAATATTGTAACTTTTCGCCAAAGGGCGTGGCCGCTACGGTGACGCAAAGTCTGAAGATTTTTCGTGAAAATAAAAGCTGCATTAACTTGACCGAGATGATCCTATCTTCTCAAAATTTCACACATTTGATGAGAGTCCAGCCCTAAAGACATCTACTGACTTATATTTCATCTAACTGATAGCGCCACCTAGTGGCAATTTTTTTTATTACGAATTTTCTTCTACGTTTTTCTCCAAACACGTTAACTGGACCTACCTCTTATTTGCTCAGATGAGGGTTTCGGCCTTCATGATGTCACAACACGAAGTTTGTGAGTTTTCGCGAATTGCTGTGGGCGTGGCTAAGCGCTGTTCGCCAAGAAAACAACGCCAGTTTTGAGGGTCTAAACATGCACAGAAACTCATGAAACTTGGCACACACATCTGGCCTGGTAAAATGAGCAATATTTTATTGTTGATTGTGCTATTTTTACAAAAATTACTCAATAGCGCCCCCTAGAAGTTTTTAACGAAGCAGCCCCGGTTGTACGTTTAAGCAAGAACGACGAATATTTTTAGGTGTATGAGGGAGCCCAAGACCTACAAAAAAGTCTCTTGGACCCATATGCTAAAATGAACAGGAAGTGAGCTACGAATTTTTGAATGTCCCATTTTTGACGATTTTTGCACATTCACAGGGGGCAGACTTTAGCCCACTTCTCCTACACGTTTCATCCGACTGAGTTAAGACTTGGCCTGGACCATGTCAAGACCTGAGCCAACGACAGGGGGGAAAAATTTTGTCTTTTCGAAATACTATATTATGAGGGCGGGGCATCAAATTTTGTGTTTCGCAATGAAAAAGGATATGCTTGATAACTCCCCGGTACATGCTCCAAAAAATCCCAAACTTGACATGTATGTTTATCGTCAAGGCCTGAAGTTATCTCTGTGACAACATTCAGTTATATATGCAGCGCCACCTAGCCCTTGAGGAATAAAAAAAAAATACCCCACATACGGTATTTTGTACAAAAAATGTACACTCATTCTAAGTGTGATAACTCAGTCATTTATGAATATTCTTTTAGTTTCCACCACTCAAATTGTTCACTGGCTTCACACCGATCCAAACGTATGTACATTTCCATTTTGTTTTATTCATTTTTGATTGCCCCTTTGGACAATAAAAGTAACATTGTGCAATGAGTACAACGAGCGATGATGTGTATATACACTTTTACAAAAAATACCAATCAGGGCAACTCATTGCCTAAAAATAAAAAATAAGACGCTGATTTTTGCAGATCTTAACAATCACCAAAACCCATTGAGCTTGACACACTCATCACACCTGGCAAAAAAAAAAAATCCACGTTTATCATGCCATTTTCAAAGAAATTCTGCTTCCAATGTGCCAGTACCCCAATGTGCAAGTTCCCCAACGTGCAAGTACCCCAACGTGGCCCGGGCTGCGAGGGCCCTTTATAGCTGCTCGCAGCTCTAGTTATTATTATTATTCTTTATTCTCCGCAAACGATCGCGATTTTGGGTACCTAAACATTCACGAAAACTCACCGAACTTTGCACACTCCTCAGGCCCGGCGAAAAATTTGATATTATTAAGTCGTCATAACAATGCGACTCGATAGCGCCCCCTAGCGTAGAAAAATAAAAACCAAGCCCGGCATGTTTGAGCTAGAGCAACAAAAATTGGCAGGCACGTGTAGCACCCCGAGACGCACAAAAAAGTCTATTGGGACCATGTAGCTAAAATGTACAGGAAGTGAGCTATGAATTTTTTAATGTCCAATTTTGGCCTATTTTGGCACATTCACTGTGGTCATGCTTTTTCCCCCTTTGCAAACATTTTTCATCCAATTGACTTCAAACTTGGCATTTATCATCTCAAGACCTGAGAGAACAACTGGGCAAAACATCTTGCCTTTTTTAAATACTATATGACGGGGGCGGGGCATCAAATATTGCCTTTAAAATTTCATTTGTCCAGAAAGAGCAAATGCTTAATAACTCCCATGTTCAAGCTCCAAAAAATCTCAAACTTCTCAGGCAACGTAATAGTCACGGCCTGAAAACATCTATATGATAAAATTCAGTTATACATATAGCGCCACCTAGTGGTTACAATAAATGTCATACTTTACGTTTTTAGCTACTGTGCTGAGCTTGTTGAAGGGATCCATTTGAAAATTGGTCAGAAAAGCCTTAAGATGTTGATCATGCCCCACACCGAATATTGTAACTTTTCGCCAAAGGGCGTGGCCGCGACGGTGACGCAAAGTCTGAAGATTTTTCGTGAAAATAAAAGCTGCATTAACTTGACCGAGATGATCCTATCTTCTCAAAATTTCACACATTTGATGAGAGTCCAGCCCTAAAGACATCTACTGACTTATATTTCATCTAACTGATAGCGCCACCTAGTGGCAATTTTTTTTCTTACGAATTTTCTTCAACGTTTTTCTCCAAACACGTTAACTGGACCTACCTCATATTTGCTCAGATGAGGGATTCGGCTTTCATGATGTCACAACACGAAGTTTGTGAATTTTCGCGAATCGCTGTGGGCGTGGCTAAGCACTGTTCGTCAAGAAAACAACGCCAGTTTTGAGGGTCTAAACATGCGCAGAAACTCATGAAACTTGGCACACACATCTGGCCTGGTAAAATGAACAATATTTCATTGTTGATTGTGCTATTTTTACAAAAATGACTCAATAGCGCCCCCTAGGAATTTTTAATGAAGCAGCCCTGGTTGTACGTTTAAGAAAGATCTACGAAAATTTTTAGGTGTATGAGGGAGCCCAAGACCTACAAAAAAGTCTCTTGGACCCATATGCTAAAATGAACAGGAAGTGAGCTACGAATTTTTGAATGTCCCATTTTTGACGATTTTTGCACATTCACAGGGGGCAGACTTTTGCCCACTTCTCCTACACGTTTCATCTGACTGAGTTAAGACTTGACCTGGACCATGTCAAGACCTGAGCCAACGACAGGGGGAAAAATCTTGACTTTTCGAAATACTATATGATGAAGGCGGGGAATCAAAATTTGTGTTTCGCCCAATTTTGAGGGCCTAAACTGGCCCAGAAACACATGAAACTTGGCACACACATCTGGCCTGGCAAAATGAGCAATTTTTTATCGTCGATTGTGCTATTTTTACAAAAATGACTCAATAGCGCCCCCTAGAAATCTTTAACGAAACAGCCCCAGTTGTACGTTTAAGCAAGAGCTACAATTTTTTTTAGGTGTATTAGGAAGCCCAAGACCTACAAAAAAGTCTCTTGGACCCATATGCTAAAATGAACAGGAAGCGAGCTACGAATTTTTGAATGTCCCATTTTTGACGATTTTTGCACATTTACAGGGGGCATACTTTTGCCCCCTTCTCCTACACGTTTCATCCGACTGACTTCAGACTTGACCTGGACCATGTCAAGACCTGAGCCAACGACAGGGGGAAAAATCTTGACTTTTCGAAATACTATATGATGAGGGCGGGGCATCAAAATTTGTATTTTGCAATGAAAAAGGATAAGCTTAATAACTCCCCAGTACATGCTCCAAAAAATCCCAAACTTGACATGTATGTTTATAGTCAAGACCTGAAGCTATCTCTATGACAACATTCAGTTATAAATACAGCGCCACCTAGTCCTTGAGGCAAAAAAAAAAAAGCGTCACTTACGGTATTTTTACAAAAATTGTAAACTTATTGTAAGTGTGATAACTAAGTCATTTATGAATATTCTTTTACTTTCCACCACTCAATATGTTCACTGGCATCAGACCGATCCAAACATATGTGCTTTTTTATTTAGTTTAATTTTTATTTTATTTTTTTTGATCGCCTCTATGGACAATAAAAGCAATATTGTGCAATGAGTACGAGCGATGATGTGTATATGTACCTTGACAAAAAATACCAATCAGGGCAACTCATTGCCTAAAAATAAAAAAAGACGCTGATTTTTGCACATCTTAACAATCACCAAAACCCATTGAGCTTGACACAATCATCACACCTGGAAAAAAAAAAAAATCCACGTAATGGTTTATCATGCCATTTTCAAAAAAATTCTGTTTCCAATGTGCCAGTACCCCAACGTGCAAGTACCCCAACGTGGCCCGGGCTGCGAGGGCCCTTTATAGCTGCTCGCAGCTCTAGTTATTATTATTCTTCCTCTTCTTCTTCTTTATTCTCCGCAAACGATCGCGATTTTGGGTACCTAAACATTCACGAAAACTCACCGAACTTTGCGCACTCTTCGGGCCCGGCGAAAAATTTGATATTATGAAGGCGTCATAACAACGCGACTCTATAGCGCCCCCTAGGGTAGAAAAATAATAACCAAGCCCGGCACGTTTGAGCGAGAGCAACGAAAATTGGCAGGCACGTGTAGCACGCCGAGACGCACAAAAAAGCCTATTGGGACCATGTAGCTAAAATGTACAGGAAATGAGCTATGAATTTTTTTATGTCCAATTTTGGCCTATTTTGGCACATTCACTGTGGTCATGCTTTTTCCCCCTTTGCAAACATTTTTCATCCAGTTGACTTCAAAATTGGCATTTATCATCTCAAGACCTGAGACAACAACTGGGCAAAAAACCTTGACTTTTTGAAATACTATATGACGGGGGCGGGGCATCAAATATTGCCTTGAAAATTTCATTTGTCCAGAAAGAGCAAATGCTTAATAACTCCCATGTTCAAGCTCCGAAAAATCTCAAACTTCTCAGAAAACGTAATAGTCACGGCCTGAAAACATCTATATGATAAAATTCAGTTATACATATAGCGCCACCTAGTGGTAACAATAAATGTCACACTTTACGTTTTTAGCTACAGTGCTGAGCTCGTTGAAGGGATCCAGTTGAAAATTGGTCAGAAAAGCCTTAAGATGTTGATCATGCCCCACACCGAATATTGTAACTTTTCGCCAAAGGGCGTGGCCGCTACGGTGACGCAAAGTCTGAAGATTTTTCGTGACAATAAAAGCTGCATTAACTTGACCGAGATGATCCTATCTTCTCAAAATTTCACACATTTGATGAGAGTCCAGCCCTAAAGACATCTACGAACTTATATTTCATCTTACTGATAGCGCCACCTAGTGGCATTTTTTTTTTCTTACGAATTTTCTTCTACGTTTTTGTCCAAACACGTTAACTGGACCTACCTCAGATTTGCTCAGATGAGGGTTTCGGCCTTCATGATGTCACAACACGAAGTTTGTGAGTTTTCGTGAATTGCTGTGGGCGTGGCTAAGCGCTGTTCGCCAAGAAAACAACGGCGGTTTTGAGGGTCTAAACATGCACAGAAACTCATGAAACTTGGCACACACATCTGGCCTGGTAAAATGAGCAATATTTTAATGTTGATTGTGCTATTTTTACAAAAATGACTCAATAGCGACCCCTAGAAAATTTTAACGAAGCAGCCCCGGTTGTACGTTTAAGCAAGATCTACGAAAAATTTTAGGTGTATGAGGGAGCCCAAGACCTACATAAAAGTCTCTTGGACCCATATGCTAAAATGAACAGGAAGTGAGCTACGCATTTTTGAATGTCCCATTTTTGATGATTTTTGCACATTTACAGGGGGCATACTTTTGCCCACTTCTTCTCCACATTTCATCCGACTGAGTTAAGACTTGACCTGGACAATGTCAAGACCTGAGCCAACGACAGGGGGGAAAATCTTGACTTTTCGAAATACTATATGATGAGGGCGTGGCATCAAAATTTGTGTTTCGCAATGAAAAAGGATATGCTTGATAACTCCCCGGTACATGCTCCAAAAAATCCCAAACTTGACATGTATGTTTATCGTCAAGGCCTGAAGTTATCTCTATGACAACATTCAGTTATATATGCAGCGCCACCTAGCCCTTGAGGCATGAAAAAAAAATACCCCACATACGGTATTTTGTACAAAAAATGTAAACTCATTCTAAGTGTGATAACTAAGTCATTTAGGAATATTCTTTTACCTTCCACCACTCAAAATGTTCACTGGCATCAGACTTATCCAAACATATATATATTTGTATTTTTTTTTGATAGCCTCTATGGACATTAAAAGCAATATCGTGAATGAAGGATATGCTTAATAACTCCACGGTACATGCTCCAAAAAAAATCCCACACTTGACATGTATGCTTATAATCAAGGCCTGAAGGTATCTCTATGACAACATTCAGTTATAAATACAGCGCCACCTAGCCGTTGAGGCTTATATAAAAAAAAATTAAAAAAATACCCCACATACGGTATTTTGTACAAAAAATGTACACTAAGTGTGATAACTAAGTCATTTATGAATATTCTTTTAGTTTCCACCACTCAAATTGTTCACTGGCTTCACACCGATCCAAACGTATGTACGTTTCCATTTTGTTTTATTCATTTTTGATTGCCCCTTTGGACAATAAAAGTAAACATTGTGCAATGAGTACAACGAGCGATGATGTGTATATACACTTTTACAAAAAAAATACCAATCAAGGCAACTCATTGCCTAAAAATAAATAAGGACGCTGATTTTTGCAGGTCTTAACAATCACCAAAATCCGTTGAGCTTGACAGACACTGGCAAAAAAAATATTCTACATGTAAACGTTTATTATGCCATTTTCAAAGAAATTTTGCTTCCAATATGCCAGTACCCCAACGTGCCAGTACCCCAACGTGCAAGTACCCCAACGTGCAAGGACCCCAACGTGGCCCGGGCTGCGAGGGCCCTTTATAGCTGCTCGCAGCTCTAGTTATTATTCTTCTTCTTCTTCTTCTTTATTCTCCGCAAACAATCGCGATTTTGGGTACCTAAATATTCACGAAAACTCACCGAACTTTGCACACTCCTCAGGTCCGACGAAAAATTTGATATTATGAAGTCGTTATAACAACGCGACTCTATAGCGCCCCCTAGCATAGAAAAATAAAAACCAAGCCCGGCACGTTTGAGCTAGAGCAACGAAAATTGGCAGGCACGTGTAGCACCCCGAGACGCACAAAAAAGTCTATTGGGACCATGTAGCTAAAATGTACAGGAAGTGAGCTATGAATTTTTTAATGTCCAATTTTGGCCTATTTTGGCACATTCACTGTGGTCATGCTTTTTCCCCCTATGCAAACATTTTTCATCCCATTGACTTCAAACTTGGTATTTATCATCTCAAGACCTAAGAGAACAGCTGGGCAAAAAGTCTTGCCTTTTCGAAATACTATATGACGGGGGCGGGGCATCAAATATAGCCTTTAAAATTTCATTTGTCCAGAAAGAGCAAATGCTGAATAACTCCCATGTACAAGCTCCAAAAAATCTCAAACTTCTCAGGCAACGTAATAGTCACGGCCTGAAAACATCTATATGACAAAATTCAGTTATACATATAGCGCCACCTAGTGGTTACAATAAATGTCATACTTTACGTTTTTAGCTACTGTGCTGAGCTCGTTGAAGGGATCCAGTTGAAAATTGGTCAGAAAAGCCTTAAGATGTTGATCATGCCCCACACCGAATATTGTAACTTTTCGCCAAAGGGCGTGGCCGCTACGGTGACGCAAAGTCTGAAGATTTTTCGTGACAATAAAAGCTGCATTAACTTGACCGAGATGATCCTATCTTCTCAAAATTTCACACATTTGATGAGAGTCCAGCTCTAAAGACATCTACTAACTTACATTTCATCTAACTGATAGCGCCACCTAGTGGCAATTTTTTTTCTTACGAATTTTCTTCTACGTTTTTCTCCAAACACGTTAACTGGACCTACCTCATATTTGCTCAGATGAGGGTTTCGGCCTTCATGATGTCACAACACGAAGTTTGTGAGTTTTCGCGAATTGCTGTGGGCGTGGCTAAGCGCTGTTCGCCAAGAAAACAACGCCAGTTTTGAGGGTCTAAACATGCACAGAAACTCCTGAAACTTGGCACACACATCTGGCCTGGTAAAATGAACAATATTTTATTGTTGATTGTGCTATTTTTACAAAAATGACTCAATAGCGCCCCCTCGAAATTTTTAACGAAGCAGCCCCGGTTGTACGTTTAAGCAAGAACGACGAATATTTTCAGGTGTATGAGGGAGCCCAAGACCTACAAAAAAGTCTCTTGTACCCATATGCTAAAATGAACAGGAAGTGAGCTACGAATTTTTGAATGTCCCATTTTTGACGATTTTTGCACATTCACAGGGGGCAGACTTTTGCCCACCTCTCCTACACGTTTCATCCGACTGAGTTAAGACTTGGCCTGGACCATGTCAAGACCTGAGCCAACGACAGGGGGAAAAATTTTGACTTTTCGAAATACTATATGATGAGGGCGGGGCATCAAAATTTGTGTTTCGCAATGAAAAAGGATATGCTTGATAACTCCCCGGTACATGCTCCAAAAAATCCCAAACTTGACATGTATGTTTATCGTCAAGGCCTGAAGTTATCTCTATGACAACATTCAGTTATATATGCAGCGCCACCTAGCCCTTGAGGCATGAAAAAAAAACACCCCACATACGGTATTTTGTACAAAAAATGTACACTCATTCTAAGTGTGATAACTAAGTCATTTATGAATATTCTTTTAGTTTCCACCACTCAAATTGTTCACTGGCTTCACACCGATCCAAACGTATGTACGTTTCCATTTTGTTTTATTCATTTTTTATTGAACCTTTAGACAATAAAAGTAACATTGTGCAATGAGTACAACGAGCGATGATGTGTATATACACTTTTACAAAAAAATACCAATCAGGGCAACTCATTGCCTAAAAATAAAAAAGGACGCTGATTTTTGCAGGTCTTAAGAATCACCAAAACCCGTTGAGCTTGACACACACACTGGAAAAAAAATATTCTAAACGTTTATTATGCCATTTTCAAAGAAATTTTGCTTCCAATATGCCAGTACCCCAACGTGCAAGGACCCCAACGTGGCCCGGGCTGCGAGGGCCCTTTATAGCTGCTCGCAGCTCTAGTTCTTCTTCTTCTTCTTTATTCTCCGCAAACAATCGCGATTTTGGGTACCTAAATATTCACGAAAAGTCACCGAACTTTGCACACTCCTCAGGTCCGGCGAAAAATTTGATATTATGAAGTCGTTATAACAACGCGACTCTATAGCGCCCCCTAGCGTAGAAAAATAATAACCAAGCCCGGCACGTTTGAGCTAGAGCAACGAAAATTGGCAGGCACGTGTAACACCCCGAGACGCACAAAAAAGTCTATTGGGACCATGTAGCTAAAATGTACAGGAAGTGAGCTATGAATTTTTTAATGTCCAATTTTGGCCTATTTTGGCACATTCACTGTGGTCATGCTTTTTCCCCCTTTGCAAACATTTTTCATCCAATTGACTTCAAACTTGGCATTTGTCATCTCAAGACCTGAGAGAACAGCTGGGCAAAACATCTTGCCTTTTCGAAATACTATATGACGGGGGCGGAGCATCAAATATTGCCTTTAAAATTTCATTTGTCCAGAAAGAGCAAATGCTTAATAACTCCCATGTTCAAGCTCCAAAAAATCTCAAACTTCTCAGGCAACGTAATAGTCACGGTCTGAAAACATCTATATGATAAAATTCAGTTATCCATGTAGCGCCACCTAGTGGTTACAATAAATGTCATACTTTACGTTTTTAGCTACTGTGCTGAGCTTGTTGAAGGGATCCATTTGAAAATTGGTCAGAAAAGCCTTAAGATGTTGATCATGCCCCACACCGAATATTGTAACTTTTCGCCAAAGGGCGTGGCCGCTACGGTGACGCAAAGTCTGAAGATTTTTCGTGAAAATAAAAGCTGTATTAACTTGACCGAGATGATCCTATCTTCTCAAAATTTCACACATTTGATGAGAGTCCAGCCCTAAAGACATCTACTGACTTATATTTCATCTAACTGATAGCGCCACCTAGTGGCAATGTTTTTTCTTACCAATTTTCCTCTACGTTTTTCTCCAAACACGTTAACTGGACCTACCTCATATTTGCTCAGATGAGGGTTTCGGCCTTCATGATGTCACAACACGAAGTTTGTGAGTTTTCGCGAATTGCTGTGGGTGTGGCTAAGCGCTGTTCGCCAAGAAAACAACGGCAGTTTTGAGGGTCTAAACATGCACAGAAACTCATGAAACTTGGCACACACATCTGGCCTGGTAAAATGAGCAATATTTTATTGTTGATTGTGCTATTTTTACAAAAATGACTCAATAGCGCCCCCTAGAAGTTTTTAACGAAGCAGCCCCGGTTGTACGTTTAAGCAAGAACGACGAATATTTTTAGGTGTATGAGGGAGCCCAAGACCTACAAAAAAGTCTCTTGGACCCATATGCTAAAATGAACAGGAAGTGAGCTACGAATTTTTTAATGTGCCATTTTTGACGATTTTTGCACATTCACAGGGGGCAGACTTTTGCCCACTTTTCCTACACGTTTCATCTGACTGAGTTAAGACTTGACCTGGACCATGTCAAGACCTGAGCCAACGACAGGGGGAAAAATCTTGACCTTTCGAAATACTATAGGATGAAGGCGGGGCATCAAAATTTGTGTTTCGCACTGAAAAAGGATATGCTTAATAACTCCCCGGTACATGCTCCAAAAAATCCCAAACTTGACATGTATGTTTATCGTCAAGGCCTGAAGCTATCTCTATGACAACATTCAGTTATATATGCAGCGCCACCTAGCCCTTGAGGCATAAAAAAAAAATACCCCACATACGGTATTTTGTACAAAAAATGTAAACTCATTCTAAGTGTGATAACTAAGTCATTTATGAATATTCTTTTAGTTTCCACCACTCAAAATGTTCACTGGCATCAGACTTATCCAAACATATATATATTTTTATTTATTTTTGATAGCCTCTGTGGACATTAAAAGCAATATCTTGAATGAAGGATATGCTTAATAACTCCACGGTACATGCTCCAAAAAAAATCCCACACTTGACATGTATGCTTATAATCAAGGCCTGAAGGTATCTCTATGACAACATTCAGTTATAAATACAGCGCCACCTAGCCCTTGAGGCATAAAAAAAACCAAACCCACATACGGTATTTTGTACAAAAAATGTAAACTCATTCTAAGTGTGATAACAAAATCATTTATGAATATTCTTTTAGTTTCCACCACTCAAATTGTTCACTGGCTTCACACCGATCCAAACGTATGTACGTTTCCATTTTGTTTTATTCATTTTTGATTGCCCCTTTGGACAATAAAAGTAACATTGTGCAATGAGTACAACGAGCGATGATGTATATATACACTTTTACAAAAAATACCAATCAGGGCAACTCATTGCCTAAAAATAAAAAAGGACGCTGATTTTTGCAGGTCTTAACAATCACCAAAACCCGTTGAGCTTGACACACACTGGCAAAAAAAATATTCTACATGTAAACGTTTATTATGCCATTTTCAAAGAAATTTTGCTTCCAATATGCCAGTACCCCAACGTGCCAGTACCCTAACGTGCAAG
Organism: Festucalex cinctus; assembly: GCF_051991245.1. Classification (NCBI taxonomy): domain Eukaryota; kingdom Metazoa; phylum Chordata; class Actinopteri; order Syngnathiformes; family Syngnathidae; genus Festucalex; species Festucalex cinctus. Next base: position 24,627,494 of record NC_135423.1, on the reverse strand, counting down.
TACCCCAACGTGCAAGGACCCCAACGTGGCCCGGGCTGCGAGGGCCCTTTATAGCTGCTCGCAGCTCTAGTTATTCTTCTTCTTCTTCTTCTCCGTAAACGATCGCATTTTTGAGGGGCTAAACATTTACGAAAACTCACCAAACTTTGCAGTCTCTTCGGGCCCGGCGAAAAATTTGATATTATGTAGTTGTCATAACAATGCGACTCTATAGCGCCCCCTAGCGTAGAAAAATAAAACCCAATCCCGGCCCCTTTGACCTAGAGCTACGAAAATTGCCAGGCACGTGTAGCACCCCGAGACGCACAAAAAAGTCACTGGAAGCCATTTCCTAAAATGTACAGGAAGTGAGCTATGAATTTTTTAATGTCCAATTTTGGCCCATTTTGGCACATTCACTGTGGTCATGCTGTTCCCCCCTTTGCAAACATTTTTCATTCAATTGACTTCAAACTTGGCATGTATCATCTCAAGACCTAAGACAACAAATGGGCCAAAAATCTTGACTTTTCGGAATACTATATGACGGGGGCGTGGCATCAAATATTGACTTTAAAATTTCATTTTTCCAGAAAGACAAAATGCTTAATAACTCCCATGTACACGCTCCAAAAAATCTCAAACTTCTCATGCAACTTAATAGTCATGGCCTGAAAACATATATATGATAAAATTCGGTTATATATATAGCGCCACCTAGTGGTTACAATAAATGTCATACTTTACGTTTTTAGCTACTGTGCCGAGCTCGTTGAAGGGATCCAGTTGAAAATTAACAGAAACGCCTTAAGATGTTGATCATGCCCCACACCGAATATTGTAACTTTTCGCCAAAGGGCGTGGCCGTTACGGGGCCGCAAAATCTGATAATTTTTCGTGAGAATAAAAGCTGCTTTAACTTGACCCAGATGGTCCAATCTTCTCAAAATTTCACACATTTGATGAGAGTCCAGCCCTTAACACATCTATGAACTTATATTTCATCTTACTTATAGCGCCACCTAGTGTCAATGTTTTTCTTCCGAATTTTCTTCAACGTTTTTCTCCAAACACGTTAACTGGACCTACCTCATATTTGTTCAGAAGAGGGTTTTGACCTTCATAATGTCACAACACGAAGTTTGTGAGTTTTCGCAAAACGCTGTGGGCGTGGCTAAGCACTGTTCGCCAAGAAAACAACGCCGATTTTGAGGGTCTAAACATGCACAGAAACTCATGAAACTTGGCACACACATCTGGCCTGGTAAAATGAATAATATTTTGTCATGTATTGTGCTATTTTTACAAAAATGACTCAATAGCGCCCCTTAGAAATTTTTAACTAAGCAGCCCCGCTTGTACGTTTAAGCAATATCTTTGGATATTTTTAGGTGTATGAGGGAGCCCAAGACCTACAAAAAAGTCTCTTAGACCCATGTGCTAAAATGAACAGGAAGCGAGCTACGAATTTTTGAATGTCCCATTTTTTACGATTTTAGCACATTTACAGGGAGCATACTTTTGCCCACTTCTCCTACACGTTTCATCCGACTGACTTCAGACTTGACCTGGACCATGTCAAGACCTGAGCCAACGACAGTGGGAAAAATCTTGACTTTTCGGAATACTATATGATGAGGGCGGAGCATCAAATTTTGTGTTTCTCAATGAAAAAGGATATGCTTAATAACTCCCCGGTACGTGCTCCAAAAAATCCCAAACTTGACATGTATGTTTATAGTCAAGGCCTGAAGCTATCTCTATGACAACATTCAGTTATATATGCAGCGCCACCTAGCCCTTGAGGCATGAAAAAAAAATACCCCACTTACAGTATTTTTACAAAAATTGTAAACACGTTTCGCAATGAAAAAGGATATGCTTGATAACTCCCCGGTACATGCTCCAAAAAATCCCAAACTTGACATGTATGTTTATCGTCAAGGCCTGAAGGTATCTCCATGACAACATTCAGTTATATATGCAGCGCCACCTAGCCCTTGAGGCAGAAAAAAAAAATACCCCACTTACGGTATTTTTACAAAAATTGTAAACTCATTCTCAGTGTGATAACTAAGTCATTTATGAATATTCTTTTACTTTTCACCACGCAAAATGTTCACTGGCATCAGACCTATCCAAACATACGTATTTTTTATTTAGTTTTATTTATTTTTGATAGCCTCTATGGACGTTAAAAGCAGTATCGTGAATGAAGGATATGCTGAATAACTCCCCGGTACATGCTTCAAAAAATCCCAAACTTGACATGTATATTTATAGTCAAGGCCTGAAGGTATCTCTATGATAAAATTCAGTTATAAATACAGCGCCACCTAGTCCTTGAGGCATAAAAAAAAAAAAAAAAAAAACCACTTACGGTATTTTGTACAAAATGTGTGAACTCATTGTAAGTGTTATAACTAAGTCATTTATGAATATTCTTTTACTTTCCACTACTCAAGATGTTCACTCGTATCAGACCGATCCAAACATATGTACTTTTTTATTTTGTTTTATTTATTTTTGATAGCCTCTATGGACAATAAAAGCAACATCGTGCAATGAGTACGAGCGACGATGGGTATATATACTTTTGCAAAAAATACCAATCAGGTCAACTCATTCCTTAAAAATAAAAAAGGACGCTGATTTTTGCAGATCTTAACAATCACCAAAACCCATTGAGCTTGACACACACATCACACCTGGCAAAAAAAAAATCCACATTTAAAGGTTTATCATGCCATGTTCAAACAAATTTTGCTACTAATGTGCCAGTACCCCAATGTGCGAGTACCCCAACGTGCAAGTACCCAAACGTGCAAGTACCCCAACGTGGCCTGGGCTGCGAGGGCCCTTTATAGCTGCTCGCAGCTCTAGTTTTGTTTTGTTTTTGCAGTGCACATACAGTGCTCAACATATATGAGTATACTCCCTTTGAAAAATGTAAAATACTTTATTCAATAATCAATGAACATAAGTTAAACTAAAGTTGAACTAAAGGTAAACTAAAGGTGTTACAAACCTGTTGGGGTGTACTCATTTATGCTCAGCACTGTACTTCTGTATTTGTATGTAGAAGTATGACTGATTTGCATGAATCCGTGGTTGCAGCTGCGTGTAAAATTCTTCATTTTTCTGAGCTCATACTCTGAATGCATTTCTTTGAATGCCACATTGGAATTGATAAGCTTCCTTTTATAGGGAAGCTGGATGTAATTTTTTTCCTTATTGTTTTTTCCCATAAAATTATCCCCAGGTTACACATAGTGACATGGAATGTAGCCACAGTTGATCCTCCAGATGACATGAGCTCACTTCTGCAATTCGATTCTTCAAAGGATGCAGACCTCTACGTCATTGGGTAAGGTGGTTTTAGGGAAGGGAAACTGATTGTGTCCATTTATATATATCATATGCATGTATCATAATTCCTGCACTACAAGTCACTTTCCATCACTCAACTCTTTGACCGCCAAAAACGTTTAATGATGTATGCTAAAATCCTAATAAATGCCACGATAAACGTTATTTGACGTTTACTGTTTTTTTTTTCCTTGTGCAGCACTGCCTGCTCAATGGGTTGTAGAATCAAAAACACCCACTAACTATGGCCAGCAGATGGCAGCATTGTATCTTTTTCAGTGGGCTCACGGTAGATGAAATTACAATGAAACATGACTGATATGATGAAATTGAACATTTTCAAGGATGACGTGAATGATCAAAGCCTTTGTCACATTAAATTTAATTCACAGAGCGTAAATTTAAAAAAAAGAAAAAAAAGTCACTGTTGTGCAAAAAATGTATCTTTTTAATATCACTCAAATTACCTATTTTCGAATGGTGATTGCTAAAGAACGCAATAAGCTAGAAACATACTTTTTTATGTTTATGTAGTCGTAGTGCACAATATTTTTTGAGTGAAAATGCTCGAAATTGTCTGGCACTGTTGGGGTTGTTTTTTGGATAATGTTTGTCAATCAAAGAGTTAACAACAACTTTGCACATAATTTGCTCTGCTATTATCGTTTAGTCCAGGGGTCTCCAAGTTGGGTCCTCGAGAGCCCCTATCCAACCTGTTTTCCATGTTTCTCTCCACTAACACACCTGATTCATGATCGGGATCTTTATCAGGCTTCTGCAAAGCTTGCTGATTAGCTGATCATTAGATTCAGCTGTGCTGAAGGACGCAGACATGGAAAACAGGCTGGATAGGGGCTCTCGAGGACCCACCTTGGAGACCCCTGGTTTAGTCCTACCGTGCTAATGCCATTGCTACATTGCTAATGACTCTCTGTACTTATGTTTTACATTCTAAATGTTCTTTTTGATGGAGTTGCTTATTGCTATATTCCCAGTGAGACTCAAATCCTTGTGTGTTCTTACACTTGTGGCCACTAAAGATGAGTTTGATTCTGATTGTTAGGATGGTTAAAACGATTCCAAATGAATGTTGATGTTAGCCTGCAGGAGGTGTACTCTGGGCCGCTGAGATTCATGTCGGAAGTTGTATTCGATGACCCTTGGAGCTATGCGCTTATGACTGCCTTAGCACCGAGGCAATATGTGAAGGTACACAGAACACCCGACCCGACTAATATTGTTTTCCATGCGCTACACTATCTGCTCTATATGTGACATGTATCATACGTCCATATGCATTACAGGTGTCTTCCATCAGAATGCAAGGTCTGTTGCTGCTTATCTTCTCCAAACTGGAGCATCTCCCATTCATTCGAAACATCCAGGGCACATACACACGCACTGGCATCTTTGGATATTGGGTAAAATGTAGTTACTACAAGCACTGTAAACAAAAATGTACATGACCAATTTATTGATTGCTTTCGTTATGTGTGAGGAGACTATTTATTCCTCTATGTCTCAGGGTAACAAAGGTGGCGTGTCCATTCGTCTGTCTCTCTATGGTCACATGCTCTGCTTCCTCAACTGTCACCTGGCTGCGCATATGAAACATGCCGCCGAGCGAGTGGTCGAATTTGAGTACATTACAGACGCGCAGATTTTCAACTCTGAAAAGGCTGAGAGAATTCTTGACCACAGGTGAGTGCAGAAGTCCATCACCATCAGACTCGAAATGCTCTCCGCCAAAATAGCAGTGAATCACCCTGCTAGGTCTCTCCCCAAAACACTTTCTGATGTCATGGTGACACAGATCGAGAATGGAATAATTTTGAATTTAAGGTGACTTGCTGTCACCAGACATCCTAGAGCAGCACCGTGCAGGCCGGAAACACTTCATTCAGTGGTCTCTTCCCTTTACCACATAGACAATGAATGGCGCCCAGCTAAATCAATCAATCAGTCAATCAACTTTATTTATATAGCACCTTTTATACATTTAAAATGCAACTCAAAGTGCTGGACATCCATAATACAATAAAATAAAAGAAAGAAAAAGCCCCCCCATGATCGTACCCCACAGACACACCCAAAACTCAACAAACACATGAAAACCACAACATGGCGGCGCACAGAAGTACCCTGTAAGGAAAGGCACCCAGCAGGAGTGAGAAATTCATTGTGAAAATGATTCAGAAGCGTCATGAAACCGGGCAAAGAGCCACGGGTTGGTAGCTGTGTAATAGACTTATAAGGCAAGGCTCAATATAATTTTATTTTTATTTTATTTTTTTACCTTTGCTAATCAATGAATTCATTTGAGGAGCAACTTTGAAATTTCAAGGAGCAATTTTCCTTAGTTTAATCCCTGAACAAGACCTGGGTTGTATTGACCAATAAAAATATGACAGTACTGTATAAAGGAGGCCATTCCTGGGTGGAGTTTGCATGTTCTCGTGCCTGCGTGGGTCTTCTCCGGGTACTCCGGTCTCCTCCCACATTCCAAAGACATGCATGGCAGGTTAATTGGGCGCTCCGAATTGTCCCAAAGTGTGCTTGTGAGTGTGGATGGTTGTTCGTCTCTGTGTGCCCTGCGATTGGCTGGCAACCAGTCCAGGGTGTCCCCTGCCTGCTGCCCAGAGCAAGCTGAGATAGGCGCCAGCACCCCCCGCGACCCTTGTGAGGAATAAGCAGTCAAGAAAATGGATGGATGGATGTATAAAGGAGTAGTTGGAGCTGCAATGAATATATTAATATCTGAGTATCCTACTGACAATCCTATCAAACACTCAAACATTTGGATAAAATATATATTTTCCTTTGTTAATGAGAAATTATAAATACAGTAGAGAAAATAAAACATTTTACTTGCTCGAGAACAAGTAGCTGGTTGTTTTTACAACAGTTTCTATTTCTTAAATTCGCATTGTGCATTGCAACAAGCATTTTCCATGAGGCGTTTAAACAGAAACATACATTGCAGTTTAAATTTAGGATTTTTGTTTTGTGTAAAAAACACAGGATATGAATTTAAAAAAAAAGGCATGCTTTTAGCCGTTGTGCAACTTCATTAAAGTATCGAGCATTTTAGCATGTGATATATTACAGTGGGTTCATGGCTGTGCATTTATGATAAAGAATACGACAAATATTCTTCATACTACTCAAAGTCTTGGAAGTTTTCAAACTAAAATGAAGATATTGAGAAGAAACACAAATGCTGTATTTCTTTCATTTGACTTCACCAAAACCCTACAAAATCGTCACTTGTAGTAGCACTATACTGGCCGTACCCACACTGATCAAAACTTATAAGAACCCTGCATGAAACACATTTCCGCCCTCTTCCCCCCTGTCAATCGAATAGCTTCGCTTCCACCTCTGACTTCCTGCGCGTATGTGACGTGTCATTTATACACCTGCAGTTTTACTTTTCAATGTGTCTATATGAGGTGTAAAATGTCAATTTTGCCTCATAAATTGCGATGTGAACACACTTTTTTGAGCCTTGTAGTGAAAGGTAATTTCAGCAAATTTGTTGTTTCAGTCTATCAAACTGGTAGCTTTTCACATTAATCACGACACAAGAAGTACTTCTCGGTTTCATAAAGGTTGATGACCTCTGGTTTGGAAGCTCTGTGACTTTTTTTTTTTTTTCCACACGACAATGAGTTTGGAGCACTTACTGTTGAACTTTATTTAGTGCAAAAAAAAATACCTGAACAAATATTAAGTTAACTCTTACATGTTACCCAAAAAACAACATTTTACCTCATCTTTCAAGTCAGACAGAATATAGTACGATTTGACTACATAAACATGGTGATACCATGATATGAAATATACCGTGATATGAAAGATTTGATTCAATTCTTTCATTACGAAAAAAGTATGTTTCTACCTTATTCCGTTGTTTAGTAAGTACCATTTGGAAATAGGTAATTGCAGTGACAATCCAGCTAAAATAGAAAAATAAGGAGAAAACAAGCTTTTTTGTTAAAAGATACGTTTTCTCCACAACAGTGACTTTGATACTAGTATTTTTTTGTATAGTGACGCTCTGTGATTAGATTTAATGTGACATAGGCTTTGATCATTCGCATCATCCTTGAAAATGTTCTATTTCATCAGATTTGTCATGTTTCATTGTAATGTCACCGGCAGCCCATTGAAAAGAGATGCAATGCTGCCATCTGCCGGCATAGTTGGTGGCTGTTTTTGATTTCACAACCCCATTGACCAGGCAGCGCTCTGCCAGACGTTGCACTGCCCATTGATAAAAACAAAAAACAAAAACAAAAAAAACGTAGTTGACGTCAATTAACGTATATGGCGGCATTCATTGTGATTTTAGTAATCGTTATTAACCGTTTTTGGCAGTAAAAGAGTCAAATGAAGTACCTGTGTATACCTGTACTACTTTTTGTAATTGGGTTATGAAACCCGGCTGAAGAGCCCTATTGTTTGACGTGGTGTGAAGGTTTTTCTCCAAAAAATTAAATAAAATAAAATAATAAAATAAAAAATACAAAAGCAAAGCAAGAATTAGGCAAGGCAAGGCAAGTTTATTTGTATAGCACATTTCATACACAAGGCAACTCAATGTGCTTTACACAAGGAAAGACAACACATAAGCATCAAGAAACAGTAGTTAGCATTCAGAGGAAGAAAAATAAATGAAAATAGGTTACAAAATTTACTAAAAAGAACATACAATAACAATCCAGAAACATTATTCAACAAACTTTAAAACATTTAACATAAGGAAGTTTAAAATAATAAAAAAAAACACTTAATTAAAGCTGTTTAAAAGTCCCTAATCAAATGTATCTGAAAAAAGCAAAGTTTTTAACCTGGATTTAAAAGCATTTACACTCGGGGCTGACTTCACTTCTGTTGGTAGCCTATTCCATCTGTGTGCAGCATAACAGCTAAATGCAGCTTCACCATGTTTGCTTCGAACTCTGGGTTCCACTAGTTGGCCCAAGTCTGTAGATCTCAGAGCCCTGCTGGGTTTGTACTCAATCAGCATTTCTTGGATATATTCAGGACCCAAACCATTTAGTGATTTATAGACAAGTAGCAGAACTTTAAAATCGATTCTACAGCTGACTGTGAGCCAGTGTAAATCCTTAAGTACTGGAGTAATATGTTCTGATCTTTTTGTTTTGGTCAGAACTCGAGCTGCAGCGTTCTGAATGAGCTGCAATTGTCTCATGTTCTTTTGAGGGAGTCTAGTCAGAAGACCGTTACAGTAATCTAGTCTGCTGGAGATAAAAGCATGGATAAGCTTCTCTTGGTCTGCTTGAAGCATGCAGTCCTTCAGTCTGGATATGTTTTTCAGCTGGTAAAAGGCTGTTTTAGTGATGAATTTAATATGATTGCTGAAGGTCAGGTCTGAGTCTATTAGTACCCTAAGATTTCGAACTTGGTCTTTAGTTTCTAAAGACAGTGACTCAAGCTGTTTTTTAACAGCAATCCTCTTTTCTTTATTGCCGAAAACAATGAGCTCCGTTTTGTTTTCGTTCAGCTGAAGGAAATTTTGGTTCATCCAGTTGTTAACTTGCTCTAGAGAGTGACACAATACGTTAATAGAACTGCTGTCATTTGGGGACATTGATAAATACAATTGTGTGTCATCTGCATAACTATGATAGTCAACATTGGCGTTCTGAAGCATTTGACCCAAAGGTAACATATACAGACTGAACAACAGGGGTCCAAGGACTGACCCTTGAGGGACCCCACATGTCATGGCCTTTCGATCAGATTCAAAATTTCCAATGGTCACAAAGTAACTCCTTTCCTCCAAATAGGACCTGAACCATTTAAGGACTGTTCCATTTAATCCCACCCAAGTTTCCAATTACTATCTCTGGAAACCACTTACAATTATGAAGGAGCAATTCAGCTTATTCTATTATATTTTTAAGAATGTAATTAGTAACTGTAACTAGTTACTTTCTTTTAAGTAATTTGCCCAGCATGGAGCATAGGCACAACAAACACAAAAGTGAGGAACGAGTGAGAGACATTTCATGGTTTCTTAATAGTCAATATCTGTACAGTAATAGGTAACAAATGATACACAGTACTCCCCATTAACTCATTCAATCCCCAAAACATGTAAAAACGTGTTTTTTTTGTCCTTCCCTCCCAAGAATGTGTTTACACGTTTTTTTTTTTTTAAATATATATGTATATATTTTTTTTTAATGCAAGAGAATACAGAAGGTTTAAATGCCCCTTCTGACGTGAAGAGGTAGTTTAAAGCTATGGTAGTTGTTTAAAAAAAAAAAAAAAAAAAAAACAACAACAAAAAAAAAGTGACCAACTGGTGGCAGCAGAGTATAAGAGATCAGCCAAGGCCATGTTGCAACAAGCTCCTTTTGTAAGTGTTTTCACCAGGAATGTGAATATTGATGAAATGTACCTATATTCTAATACTAATAGCCGAAAAACGTTAACAGATTTCCCCCCTTTTTTTCCTAATGAAAGAAGAGACTCAAATCTTTCTTTTCTCATGTTTTTATAAGATTAGAACACAATATTTTGTGTGCCTTACAAAATCAGTCAAAATCTTCAGTGAAAATGGCTGGGAGTGAGTGAGTTAACTTCCATAATGTATGCTTGTGTGGTATGATGGTATCACATGGTAAGAAGATGTACATGAAAAATTTGTACATTTTATTCTCTATCTCTCTCTCCTTCCCTCTCTCTCTCTCTCTCTCCCTCTCTCTCTCTCTCTCTCTCTCTCTCTCTCTCTCTCTACCTCCCTCCCTTCCTTCCTCTTTCTTCATCTCCCTCTCCTGTGTCTTCAAGGCTAGTCTTCTGGTTTGGAGATCTCAACTTCCGAATTCAAGACCATGGATTGCACTTTATCCGAACATGCATCAGCAATCAAAACTACAGTTTGCTGTGGAGCAAAGACCAGGTTGGACAAGTCCGCCTATTCATATATCACTTGCAGATTTAGGCCCAACTAACATGGATACTATTAGTCACAGTCTATTCATGTGTTTAGCATGGAAGGTCACTGAATGTTTTTTTGTTTTTTTATGATGATGTTTTCAGCTGATAATGATGAAGCAAAAAGAGAAGTTGCTACAAGAGTTTGAGGAAGGGCCCCTCGACTTCCAGCCCACGTACAAGTTTGACGTAAACACCGATACTTATGACAGCAGGTAGCAGACACGTTGGTTGTGTGTCACACTTTTGAAAACACTTCAGAATTCCTTGTTTTTGTGCTTCTACAATATTAACGTGTATATGCGATACGCTTCTCTTGTCACCTGCACAGGCTCTACAGGACATGGTTTGCCTTTAAGTAAGACTTGTAACACAATTATGTCCACACAGGCTAACGTATATCACAGGTGTACTTTGGTGTGGATGTAAATGCTATTTAACAACTTGACAATAAAAGTCATTGTAGTCTTTACAATTTCACATTTATTCTAACCTATAACTAACATATAGATTTAAAAAAATGATCTAAGCTTGGCTAATTTTTCTCTTTACAGAAAGGTGTGTAACAATCAAAAGCTACTTGTTTTCATTAAATAAGTCCTTTGGAGTTTACGGTTTTACGTTGACATCCCTTCCAATTGTTAATTTTGCTTAACATTGTTTTGCTGACATCAAATGTAAAATGACTCCTTTACTAAAAGACCCAAATGAGAGAATAAGTGCACTATATTTGTAAATCTCACATTTTTGACAAAAGGTGAATGTCCTGTTTAACCTCAAAACTCCATAGGGTGACTGTTAAGTACCGTAGTCACATGATCAACCCTCTTTTAACATGTGCAGTAGCTAGCTTGTTGATGTGGAAGCTTGGGGCTTAATCTGGGGATCCCACCACAGCTGGAACATTACAGCTCACATGCATAGTGCCACTTTATTACAACTGCAACATGTATGTTGGCTTGTAAGAATTTTTATTGCGTAATGCGTATGCATGGTACAGTGAACCTGTTTATCGCATGGGATTCATTTCAGACCTCCCAACAAAATGTGAACGTATGTGTTTAAACACACTAAACAACCCTAAATTTACAAAAACACACTTTTAAAATATTGCTGAGTGACTGTTATCTTTTCCAGGTGAGCATGTGCTCCTTGCATCTTTACGTTGACCAGCGTTGACCGATTATGCTCGTAATTACCGTTACTTGCCGGTCTTGTATGTAAATGAGCGCGTCTTGAGGTGTGAACGTTACAGCTCCGTGTGAGCTGATATCATTTTAATGATGCTGTCATCTGTACCATTTGGTCTGGATTGTTCACATGTAAATGCACTCCGAGTGCTTTGAGAGAAGAATGGAGTCATTTTAAAGCAATGACTCTCCACCACTGTGCTGTAGCGTGCTATTGTTCCATGAGAGATCATCAGGTGCGCCCTGGGAAATTATCCAATGACACATATTGGGACAAAAACTGTTCTTTGTTCTTTATCAGTGATGTATCTTTGTCAGATGTCTATGACCTTTAGTGAACAATTTCATGCTGTTCCAGTAAATGGCAGAAGGCACAATGAATCTGTGTTGCCACCTGTTGCCATTCATACAACACAACAATAGCTTTGTGTTCCGCGAAAAAGGACAAGGTATACATGCCAAAAGGTCCAAAGCAAATGCAGCATTGTTTAATCCATTAAGGCAGGGAGTGCGTGAACGTGTTTCTACTATTATAGCCGGCAGTGCTCCTGCTCTCTTCTCCCTGTGAAAAGGGACATGTCGTTTTGTTTTGACCAATTCTTGGTCTCTTTGTCACCTCATAGAATGTTGGCATTTTATGGCGTGCGCAGATTCGCTGGAGTTATGAAATAAATGACGAGATTGACGACGGTTCGGGAGGAATTCAAATCAGTGTAACCAGTCGACAGTGGCATATTTTTAAGAAATATGTTTGTAGACAATCAGGATGTTGAAAATTTCAACGGCTTTGTAATGGAATCGACAACGAATAATTACCATTCGATTCCCCGAGGTTATTACAACTATGCGCTCCAGTGTTGAAGGTAAATAAATAAATATACCCGCAGATGTATGGATCCACACTGACAATAAAATTTTGTATTGAAAAAAAAATGGCATTGTGGAAAAACCTGCATTGACATTGAAACAAGGATTAGCATTGTAAAAGGTTGTATTGAAAAAGAAAATACAAACATAAAAACCCCCCCACTATTTTCTTTAATCATATTTTTTTTGTATTATGTCTTTTTCAATGCCAGTCTGCAGATTTTTTTTACGCATTCTCTTTTTTTTTTCCCCCGGGTGTCACAGTTTTTCAGTTTCAACTCCGTGGTTTTCAGTTTCACTTCCCTTTTTTTTTTTTTGTTTCAACTTATTGGCAGTGTTTTAACGTGGTGGGGGCTTGGGGGCGGGGCTTTGACCATGAGAACGCCTTCCAGCTTTTCAGAAGAGGAGAGCACGCCCTCTGTCGGCTAAAGGCAATACCTGAATTCCCTGTGACATATATTATACATTTAGTTAGCGTGCTAAGTGGTTTACTACAGAAAAATTAACACTGATGCCAAAAGGTTATATGTTGAAAAAACACATTGTAGGCGGTTTAGGAGTTCCTGGTGAACTTTTGTATCCATGAGTCTCTGACGATATGCCACAGGGAATTCAGGTATTGCCTTTAGCCGACAGAGGGCGCTCTCCTCTCTTGAAAAGCTAAAAGGCCCACCCCCAACCTTGTACCCGCCCCTCCACGTTTCGTGGGTGACTAGCTTTTAGAGACACGTTTTGCCAGGCGCTTTAGGCCTTTATGGGTTAATAAACAGGTGATGTTCTCTGTTCTCCTCTCTCTCAATGCCATCAATCAGCAGTAAGAAGCGCAAACCTGCCTGGACGGACAGAATCCTGTGGCGCCTCAGACCCAAAGCCCCGCACACTGACAACAAGCAAGACAGACATGGCGACGGACCAGACGCAAAAGATGTCGAGCCGCTAGAAGTAGCTGAGGAATACCCGTTGGAAATCAGGCAGGACTTGTACACCAGCAACATGGAGTACAGCATCAGTGACCACAAACCTGTCACCGGAATCTTCACACTGAAGGTGACTGTCAATTCATCACTGTGGTTTTGTTAAATGTTACGTAGTACTCTCAGAAGTCACACAATTAGGCGCACCATCTAATAAGATTCAATACCGGAGTTGTACCAGCCTTTAGAAAGATAACGTTTGAGTGCCGTAGTAAAGAATTCCACTGCATACTCCAGCCATGTTAAACATAGATTTACATTTTGTCATTCGTCAGCGCCCTGGGCACTCGTCTGTCATCAACAATTCTTCACCACTATTTTAGGATTTCATATTACCGAATTTACAATCAATATTTACAATCATCTCTTCGACTCAAACATTCAATAAATGAACAAAGTATAACATACCATGTGCGCCCGCCGCCTTGTAAACAAATAGTAGATCAAACTAAAAGTCCACATGAAATAATGCCGTCACCCTACCCAATCATGACTCAGCTTGCAAACGTCACATGACCAAACTCAGAAAACAGGTGAGCTGTGATTGGTTGTTACATGGGCCCTGAGCAACTGTGAAGTAATTTTCAGTCGACTGCACACATTAAAAACAATTGGGTCAAAAATAGATCAACACAACTTTTTGGTTATTTAACCCAAAAAGTTGGGTCAAATTAAATTAATAACACATACAGCAATCCAATTTTCTGAGTTGTTTTGGGGGTTATTCATTTGACCCAACTTTTTGGGTTAATTGAATAACCCGATTGAAGTTAGACAAAAGTGAACAGACCAATTTTTTTGTTTGCTATTTTGTTATTTAACCCAAAATGTTGGATCAAATTAAATTAAAAGGCCACAAAGCAACACAATTTCTGGGGTTGTTTTATGGGTTATTCTTGTGACTCAACTTTTTTGAGTTAATTTTATAACCCATTGAATTGGGTCAAAAATGATCTGACCCAGCGTTTTGAGTTATTTAACCCACAAAGTTGGATCAAATTAAATGAATTGAGCCACAAGTTGGAGCAAATGAATAACCCACAAAGCAACCCATATGATTGGGTTGCTTTGTGGGTTATTCATTTGCTCCAACATCGAAGATATTATTGAAAAGAACATTTTTGTCTTGACTTCCTCTTTAATGTATGTAACTTTGTCGTAACCAAGCTTTGTACTACTGTCTACTGTGTGTATGGATGCACATGCAGTCATAATAGCAGTAAACTTTGCTGCACTGATTCATAAATCACAAGTGTCAGGTTCTCCTTTGCCACTGTTGACATTATAGAATGTAGTATTCTTATATTTTTATCCTTATATTGTTTATATTTTTTATTATTTGAGTTTTTGTGTTATATTTACATTATTATTTTTGTTTTTATTATTATTATTATTATTATTAATTATTATACATTATTATTAAATATTTATTATTTTTATATATTATTCATTTTATATATATATATATATATATATATATATATATATATATATATATATATATATATATATATATATATATATATATATATATATATATATATATATATATATATTATCCTTACCCTTATCCTAGTATCCTTATTCATTGGTCATGATAGAGATAACTTTTCCGTCTTACTAGTTACTAGTTAAGAGTTCTAAAAGTTTGGAGGAGGGGGTCATGGTTCTTATTAGTGTAGTTGACCTCACTATAATGATGTTACTAATACATACTGTAACAAGTCATAATGCTGTCGTCCGTCGCTGATATTATTATGACCTCAAATGTTCACTGTTGGTTCAGCTGAAGATGATGTACACGACTCCACTGGTGCGCCTGCAGCCTGAAGGCGAATGGAGCGCCGACATTGACGCCACGCTGCTTTACAGCCCGCTGCAGCCATTCCCGTCCAGTACATGGGACTGGATTGGATTGTACAAGGTCAGCTTTACAAATCCACCTCCCTTCGCCTCAACTACAAATTCACAGTAAAGTCATGATGACGATGTCTATCAAATTCAGGTTGGATTTACTAGCGTGTCAGACTACATCACATACACATGGGTCAAAGATGATGAAGTTTCCATCGATGAAGACGCCATTAAGGTAGTAAACAGTGAACTGAGTAAACTGGGCATTGAAAGACAAATCTAAACATAAGGTCATTCTTGTTTTTAGGTGTATGTGAGTAAAGAGGAGATCCCAGTGCGAGGAGGAGAGTGTATGCTGGGTTACTACTGTAATACTCTGCAATGCATTATTGGCATCAGTGAACCATTCAGGGTGAGTGCTATGTGAGCCATATGTATATTATGACACTCTTCAATGCATTTGTAGCTTTTGAGAGCGCATCCTCTCCTGCCTTGGATAATAGTCCACACTATACATCAGCGTTTTCCAACCTTTAATGACCAAAGGTACATTTTGCATAAGAAATATTTCATGGCGCATTTAATTATTTTTCACATACAATTAGTACCTTTAAAAACACATTTTGCAACTTGCTGTCGACTAAAAATGACATCACAAAAGGGCTCAAATAACCAATCACAGCTCACCTGTTTTCTAGGTTTGGTCATGTGACATTCACAAGCTGAGCGGTGAGTGGTTACCTGAGCCCTTGTGATGTCATTTTCAGTCGACAGCAAGTCGCAAAATGTGTTTTTAAACGTACTAATTGTACATGAAAAATAATAAAACTATCAAATGTTTAATGTATTATAGGCAAAATATTAATATTTGACTGCCAAAAATGGCTAAATAGTAAAGTGTCTCTTTAATATTTTCTTCTGCCATCTCATGGGAGAATATTTCCTGTCACGACTGTTGCTGGCACAAATATGTGATCAAAGAATTTTTGTTGTTGTTGTAAATAGTATTTTTGAAGTGTACACCAGATTATCTGTTAGGGCACAAGGATTGGGAAAATGTAGGCTAGCCTACTCTAAAAGAGTTGAGGAGTTAATTGTTAAATGTTAATGTAAATGTTAAATCGTGCCCATTATCATCATTGTATCATTGTAGTTGTTGATATTAACCACTTATACTAAAATTAATTTCAGGATATTTTTGTGAAAAAGAACCTCTATTAAAACACCATTGCATTCAACCCAACATTTTCCCACATTCATACTTTGTAATAATTGTGAGATTATCATCCATCCATCTATTTCCTTGACCGCTCACTAGGGTCGCGGAGGGTGCTGGCGCCTATCTCAGCTGGCCATGGGCAGTAGGCGGGGGACACCCTGAACTGGTTGCCAGCCAATCGCAGGGCACATAGAGACGAACAACCATCCACGCGCACAAGCACACCTAGGGACAATTCGGAGCGCCCATGTAACCTGCCATGCATGTCTTTGGAATGTGGGAGGAGACCGGAGTACCCGGAGAAGACCCACGCGGGCACGGGGAGAATGAGATAATCATATTTAACATAATTTAAAAGTACAATACCACAACTAAATAATGTTTAATTAAAAAAAGAAGTGTTGTAATCACTGCTTCATGTACAGTGCGCTAAACATCAATGCATTTTGCTCTCAACATTTATATATACGATATAATACTTAACTGTATTTCTTTCTTTCTTATGTACCTGTGGCTAAATATCAATTCTTGGAGAGTCTGTCAAGTCACGTCAAGTGTAGTCATCTTTATTTATATTAGGGATAGACCGATTATCGGCAGGGCAGATTATCGGTGTCGATATTTGTCATGTTGACAAATATCGGCATCGGCCTTTTTTACGAATCTGAAGGCCGATAAAGCTGGAATCTCACCGAGCAGCGAATGCTTCCGAACGTAGCAAATTTTGTGCTTTCATCGAGCGATTTGTAAGATGTTTATAGACACATTTTACTTGTTGCAAAGACATTTCAAACATATTCAGACAATTTTTCACTGTCTACAAAGATCTTTTGAACCCTGACGAAAACCCAAAATTAGATACATTTAATTTTGTATACATTTGTCACTGCTGCTACTGGGAAGTCCCAACACTTTTTAATTTATAAAAAAATTAATTAATTTAGAAATTACGTTGAAAATTTGGAAAACTTTATTTACAGTAGAAAACTATTTATTTGCTTGCTTAGTTTTGAATTTAGCTTAACACATGCTGTCTATTCTTAATGTGTTTAAAATTAAAAGAGAAGTTGTTGTTTTTTTTACGCTGTTATTTTCTCTTTTACTGCCAATGAATATCGGCTTGAAATATCAGTTATCGGCCTTCTTGATGACTAATAATCGGTATCGGCATCGGCCCTGAAAAAAGCACATCGGTCTATCACTAATTTATGTAGCGCTTTCAAACAGCCTAAATCCATTTCTTTCTTCATAATTGCGCTTTGCTATTTATGTTTTAATAAAATGCAATTTGGCGCCTCAAAACATTGTTTTGGAACGATCTTCCACAAAATATTAGGCAATCTCCCTCTTGATCTGCTTTTAAAACACATCTTAAAACACATTATTATTCTTTGGCTTTTGGCGCACCATGAAACATAACACTGTTTTATTCTACTTATTTATCTATGTATTTATTTAGTTCTTTTTCACTCACCTACTTATTCATTTACTGATATAAAATTTATTTACTTATTTATTTGTTTATTATTATTATTATTATTATTATTTTATTTATGTACTTATATATTTGATTTACTTCAAAACGTTTGCTTTGTTATTATTTTACCTTATTCTTTACCGCACAACCGATTTGTGTTTCATGTACAGCACTTTGTATACAGTGGCGGAGCCAGACTTTTATAAATAGGGGGGCCAGGGGGGAGGCCAAGGATACTTCATTCAAAGATGATGCCAAATTTGTTTTTATGAAAATTTATTTCAATCGGAGTCTCTATCGAAGTTCAAATATATTTAAGTACATATTAAGCACAGGGGAGATTTTTGCACATTATGTGCCGTTTATTAAGAATGTATAAAATGTACAAAAAAAAATAATTCAGTACTGTTTAACTTGAATGAACTTGCACGCACACGCAGATACTGTATTCATGCAATTACAGTACTTTTATCAACATAACATTATAATATGAACATAATGCAAATTTGTATTACCATATGACTAAAGATCCTGTCTAAGTGCCAAACTCTCCTTGTCGTTTCATTTTCCACACACCCTATGAAAAATAAATTTATTACTCCAACTACCACTTCATTTACAACCACATAATTTATTAATGTGATTAATTAATAATAATGTTAATAAATCCTCCACTTCTACCTGTAAATGCAAACGTCAGTTAGTGTCTGTTTGAACTTTCAACCATTGGAGGGTGCTATTGTATTGCATAACAACAACAACATACTTATTTTTAGCTTGCAGAAAACTACGTTGCTTATTGATGTCCGTCCAAAACAATCTATTTGAACTAGAAGTGTCAGTGGATTAAAATTTGTAATCATAATTAATCGCATTACTTCAATAATTAACTGACTATTAATCACACATTAATTGCATATTTTATATCTCAATTTATACCTACATTTACAATAAAATGTACAATTTCAATATGGTTTTATTTTTTTTAGTCATTGATAGAGTAATTTCATAACAATTCAATTAAAAGAATTTAAAAATTCATTGATAGACTAATTTCATAACAATTCAAGAAAAAAAAAGTTAAAAAATAAATAAAAATAAAATATGTGCTGTACTGTAAAACCAAACCAAAGCGTGACTGATTTGTTTTGGTCATTTTTCTATCACTACAACATGGTATAATTGCATTTGTAAGACAATAGTGAAAGCTCAATGCATTTCTCTTTTCATATTAGGAGCTGCCTAATTTTTAACATGAAGTAACTTGTGAAATTATGCACATTTATAAAACTGTAAAATACAACACAATCCCCACAAATATATGCATTCGCGCTAGGCTTTTATTTTGTTAAGTGAAATAGGATGTGCATTGTAAAATGACGAATTTTTACTGCATAGGAACCAGAAACGACCGATGTGTTCTTTTCATATTAATAGCTCTGTAATTTTAAACAATAAGTAACTTGCGAGTTTCTGCACATTTTAAAATTGTAAAATACAACTTGAAGCCAATCCCCACACATTAGGCAGTATCATTTAATTTATTACTGCTAAATTGTGTTATAGTGACTCCTTTTAATGATGTCGAACGCTTTTATTTTAAGTTCTCGGATGCGAGACGCAGCTGAGGCCGCTCTACTGTTACAGCGAACACATCGGTAGTTTCACTTTCACCTTGATGAGATATTTTGTGGAGATGCTGAATAAAATACGCCTCACATTTAAAGATAAATAGGATTGGGCTCACTCCAACTGTCAAGACGGCGTCCATTCGGCTCTTTACTCTCACAGGGGTTTCAGAGTGCCCATGGACGCCTCTTGGTGCTCGGTGCGAACGCAACGGCTAACCGAGTGCGTTCTTTCAAAGCAAGGCACGGGTGGTAGTGGTGAGACACTGTCCAAATGGCTCCTCCACCTATATTCTGCCCCTTAAACACTGTATTTTAGCTCCAGTGCATTTCTATTGGGTAGTTTTGACGTGGACGTTTCTACTGCGTGGTGACTAGAATTCCCTGAGTAGAGGTTTTCCAAATAAGGAGCGGTCGTTAATCGAGCGTTAAAAAAAATAGTGCCGTTAAAGGCACTTTAAGTTAACGAGATAATAACGCGACAATTTTGACACCCATAATCTGAACATAAAAGTTATTTTAAACAGTCACTCACGTCTCACAGGCAAACAAACATGATATAGCCAAACGCCAACATGCATTCTCGGTACTCAGGAGACTGCTCCTTAAAACAGATGATTCTCCTTCTCTAGACTCCTAGTGAGGTGGATTATAATGCTTTGTCATAAGTAGCGCCAGCCACTGTTCAGGAGGGGCATAACAATTAGTAGGCGCCTGCTCAATTGTATCTGATTGCAGACCGCAGAACGGAACACTACGCCCCCAAGCACGGAACACTCCTCCCCCAGCGGAACACTACGCCCCCGAAGGCTACGGGTAGTCTTAGAGGACAAAAATCGGAACAATACGCCCCTCAATCACGGAACACTCCTCCCCCAGCGGAACACTCCTCCCCCGCATGCTACGGGTGTTGTGATATGTAACTGGAACTAGTTACTGCCTCCAGGCGGAGTGATACGCTGTGTACGATAGGCTTGAGGAGCGTATGGATATGTGTGATGGGGCTTGTGTAGTAAAGAGTGGAGTGCACTAAAAAGATCATCTGAACTCTACCAAAGACTCATTATTTGTTCACGAATAACACAACATGGTGGCAGCGGTAATGGATTGCCTGCTAAACGTCGATGTCTACTCTCTACTCACGGAGTAATTGTCCGAGGATAATTCATTGCTGTTGAACGTGGTGAGTGAGACGGAGCTAAGTGCTAACGGAGGCAAGCTACATATCGGCGGTGATTGAAGCTACAAGTGCAGTATGGCGTTGCATATACCAGTGATGAATTGGTCCGAAGCGGATCTCAGTGAAGCTATAACGTTATTCAGGCAGAAGATGTGTCTCTATTTGGATGATGAAGGAATAACGGATGAAGTTAAACAAGCTAGAAAAATATGCAGAGGTATTGGGGATGAAGGGCTAAGAAGGCTTAATGCTAGTGGACTCAGTGATGATGATAAGAAAGACCCGCAAAAGCTGTGGACATTTTTTGAGGAACAACTGAAGCTGAATGTGAATTTCAGGATTCACAGACTCCACTTAATGCAATTCAGACAAAAGTCAGATGAAAACATTGATGATTTTATGACTAGGGCGAGAACTTTAGCGCTGAAATGTCAATTCACTGACGCAGAGTTGACTGAACGTCTTATTGAACTCATAATTGCTAGCACCCCACATGATGCACTGAGAAATGACCTGTATGGAAAACCCCAAGGCTATTCTTTGGCTGATGTGCTGAAAGAAGGACGGAAATATGAAGCATTAACTGCGGGGAATGCGCAGTTGAGCCAGCTTGGATTGTCTAAATCAGAAAATTCTGATAATGTGCATGCCATACAGAGGGACCACACATGTCGGAGATGTAACACAAGCCATCATCCACGCCAGTGTCCTGCATTCCATGACATCTGCAAGGCTTGTGGTAAGAAAGGACATTGGGCACGTTGCTGTAAGATGACAAAACAACAACATAAGCAAGATGGTGACATAAGTAGAACAAGTAAGTCACATCCAACCCAATACATGCATGCCAAACACAAGGGATATAAGAAAGGACAGAAATTCAAAATAGATGTGGTTGACAGTCAAGACACACAGGAAGAATGATCTCAGCATGAGTTCCATTCTATCACTGTCAGTGACAAGTGTATGCACAGCATTGAAAGTACAGCACCTAGAGAGGAGGCATACACCGCACTGAATGTGAGACCACCGGATGTGCCAGGCGATGGACATACACTTCGTCTTAAAATTGACACAGGGGCGTCAGGAAATACTCTACCACTGAGGACATTTAGACAAATGTATGGAAGTGGAACGAGAGCACTACAAAGGCTCAAGAAAAATAAGAGGAGGTTATCTGCCTACAGTGGCCATGAGATTCATTGTCTCGGAACCATAACCATCCCATGTCAGTTCAAAGATTCCGAATGGATCAATGCCAAGTTCTATGTCGTGGATGTACCAGGACCAGCTGTGGTTGGACTACCCACGAGTGAGCTACTAAAGCTAGTGACTGTACATGTGGACACTGTACAAGTAACAATGAATGACGACAAAGGAGGGAAAACACAGAAAAACCTGCCGAAAATAACAACGTGCAGTGATCTCAAGAGAGCATACCCAAACCAGTTTGACAAAATAGGGAACTTTGAAGGGGCTGCAAAACTGATTTTGAAGGATGATGCAGAGCCGTTCATCGATCCGCCACGAAAGTGCAGCATACACATTAAAGACAAACTTCAAGAGGAGCTAAACAAACTGGTTGAAGAGGGTGTACTACAAAAAGTGGAACAGCATACTGACTGGTGTTCAAGTTTGGCATACAGTACCAAAAGGGATGGAACCCTACGGATATGCCTAGACCCACAAAAACTAAACTCGAGCCTGAAAAGATGCCCACACAAAATACCAACTGTGGAGGAGCTGAACCCCAAATTTGCAAATGCAAAAATATTCAGCAAGCTGGATGCAAAAGCTGGATATTGGTCAATACACCTGGATGAAGAATCACAACTTTTGACAACATTTCGCACTCCATTTGGCAGATACTGCTGGAAACGTTTGCCTTTTGGACTAAGTGTGTCACAGGACCTTTTCCAGGCCAGGATGGACCAAATTCTGGAGGGGCTCGATGGTGTGGTCAGTATAGCTGATGACATTGTTGTCAGTGGAAAAAATGAAGAAGAGCATGACAGACATCTGATCGGCTTGATGGAACGGGCAGTTGAAGCAGGTATGGTGTTCAACAGCGAGAAATGTGCCATCAAGCAGGAAAGCATCTCATTCTTTGGCAACCTTTACACCGAAGACGGCATAAAACCTGACGTGGCAAAAGTAAGAGACATCCAAGGAATGCCGTCTCCTCAAAACAAAGATGAACTGCACAGATTCCTTGGAATGCTCACATACCTCGCAGCCTACATACCCAAGTTTGCTGAAAAGGCACACACCTTAAGAGGGCTGCTGAAAAGCGATGCATTGTGGGTATGGGAAGCTGATCATCAGAAATGCTTTGAGGAGTTGAAAGAAGCTATTGCTGAGGATGTATGTCTGAAATACTATGACGCAAGCACACCTTTGACGCTTGAGGTAGATGCATCACAAAAAGGCCTTGGAATAGCGCTGGTACAAAATGACAAACCCATTGCATTTGGATCAAAAACACTGACAGACTGCCAGTCAAGGTACAGCAACATTGAAAGAGAAATGCTGGCGATCGTGTACGGTATGCAGCGGTACCATACTTACCTGTATGGTAAGTCATTTACAGTGATCACAGATCACAAGCCACTGGTCACCATCTGTGCAAAACCTCTACATGCAGCACCACCTCGTCTCCAACGTATGTTGATTAAAACCCAAGGATACAACTATGAAGTCAAATACAGACCTGGAGCGGAGATGGTACTGGCAGACACACTCAGTAGACTGCCAAACCCTGAAAATGATGGTGAGATTCAATTGGATGAACGCATAGATGGAGTCAACGTTGAAATAGACGACCCAGGAAAGTACACAATTGCCATGATAAATTTCTCCTGCGAGAAGCAAGAAGCATTACGCAAACTAACTGCTGATGACCCAAAACTTGGACAGCTGAAAGAACTTATCTACAAAGGATGGCCTGACAGTATGAAGGACCTTCCCAAAGACCTGCGTGCATACTGGTCTTTCAGAGATGAGCTTGCTGTGGAAGCCGGAGTCATATTCAAGGGAAGACAGATACTCATTCCTGAACCATTGCGCAAAGACATTTTGAGTCAACTCCATGTGGGCCATCAAGGTATAGAAAAAACACGCCGGCTGGCAAGAGAAAGCGTCTACTGGATAAAGATAAATGAGGACATTGAAAAGACATGTAAGTCCTGCAGTGTGTGTGCAGAGCATCAGGATGCGAATCCCAAAGAACCTCTCACACCGCACAGCACACCTTCAAAACCATGGCAGTCAATAGCGTCTGACTTGTTTGAAATCAAGGGTCGCCAGTTCCTGCTGACTGTGGATAGATACTCCAAGTATCCACTGGTGGATGAAATGTCTACTCCAGTTTCCAGCCATTCTGTTGCACGACATCTTCAAACATACATGTCTATGTTTGGACGGCCGGATGAAATACTGACTGACAATGGACCACAATTCACTGGACAACCTTTTAAAGAACTGATGACTGCGTGGGGGGTAAGACACATTACAAGTTCACCAAATTACCCGAAAAGTAATGGTTTCATCGAAAGGCATGTAAGATACGTTAAGGCCATCATGAAGAAAACAATACAAAACAAAGATGACCTGTACATTGCTTTGCTGCAAGTAAGGGCGACACCTATTGACAGCAAGTTGCCATCACCTGCAGAGCTTCTCTTTGGCAGGAGTGTCACTACCCTGTTGCCAAGCCGGACAGATCCAGGAAGGGAGGAACACCGAGAGCATCTGGCGCATAGAGCAGCTGCAATGAAAGAGCACCATGACCGTAGCTCTCACAAGGAACTCCCTGAACTACATCCTGGACAGCATGTGACAATGTGGGACAAGGAGAGACGGACATGGCACCCAGCAGTTGTCTTGCTTAAATGCAATGAGCCGCGGAGCTACATTGTTCAAACACCAAATGGAAATAATCTGAGACGCAACAGGAGCCATCTACGTGGACCCTACAACATAAGGATGCAACAAACACAGCCTGTAAGGAGAGTGAACTTTGCAGAGCCAGATGTGTGGGATGAAGATCATCAGGATCACAGAGGGCAAAGACAAGAGGATACACCAAACAGAAAAACTAAAACCAATGAGCCAATAAAAACAAGATGTGGAAGGCTTGTAGTCAAACCAGCTCGCTACAAGGACTACGTTGAATAGTGAAGCTATAGAAGAGAGAGAGAAAAAAAGTTTTTTGCGTTCTGTGTAAACATTTTCTGCAAAGTTGATGTGTTCAAAAGTGACAAGTTTGTTATCTTAAAATGGATAGAATTAGGATTTCTGTGTAGAACACAAATTTATGTTAATGCAAATTTTTGTTATGTTTTGTTATGGGATTTTTCATGTAAAACAGGGGGGATGTTGTGATATGTAACTGGAACTAGTTACTGCCTCCAGGCGGAGTGATACGCTGTGTACGATAGGCTTGAGGAGCGTATGGATATGTGTGATGGGGCTTGTGTAGTAAAGAGTGGAGTGCACTAAAAAGATCATTTGAACTCTACCAAAGACTCATTATTTGTTCACGAATAACACAACAACGGGTAGTCTTAGAGGACAAAAGTCGAAACTTTATAGCAAAAATCACACAAACGTACCACATACGAAACAGACTATTTAGAAACAGAATAGTAACTTAATGCAATTAATGGCACGACAAACTAAACTTTATTGCAACAAACACACAAACGTAGCACATAAGAAAAAGACTATTTCCACAAAATTATGAGGTGGAAATAGTATTTTAAAGCTGGTTTAATTGTGATATACATACAAAATGTTATTTTTTGTTAGCCATCTTTAAAATATATTTTTCCATAAAGGCCTACAACAAGCAATACTAGGTGGTATATTTATGACAAAAAGTAGCCTACTTCATCATTTTTCACAAAATTCCTCTCCAAACATGATTTTATGATACATGTAAGCATTATGTAATGTACATGCTTCTGTAACTTGAAATAACCACTCCCATTTTTTTGTTTTCCAAATCACATTTATTTTGTGACATCAATTTATGCAGTTGCTGCAGCGTCTGTGAATATTGTAATCTGAATAAAAACCAATGAGTTCTCCTCTTTTTCCATGTCCCCAGAACCCTTTATATTCTTTAAATATAGAATTGCATTGGATGCAAGGGGTGAGGCAATAGGGAATCCTGTACATCTTTTTAAAATCGGGTGAAAATGCACTCCAGTTGACGACACCTGGTAGATAGATAGACATACAGACAGACAGTCAAGTCATCTTATGTATATAGTGCTTTCAAACAACCTTAGCTGTCACATACATAGATAGATAGATAGATAGATAGACAGACAGACAGACAGACAGATAGATAGATAGATAGATAGATAGATAGATAGATAGATAGACAGACAGACAGACAGATAGATAGATAGATAGATAGATAGACAGACAGACAGACAGACAATTTTTTTTTTGTCCACCCATCCATTATCTTAACTACTTATCCTCATGATCCCCACTCCCTCACAACTTACTGTCTAGCCACTGAAAATGTGCTTCTCTACGAAATGATTCTTATCTGATGATCATCCAGAATCGGGTGCATGTCAGGGCCAGCACGTGGATTGCGCCTTCGCCATCATTGAGGACAGCAAGAATCAGGATGGATCGTAAAATCTCCTCTGGTAGCTGTGAACATAACCGCATAAACTAAAAATAGACTGGTCTTCATCATCAATATGATCATCATTATCTTCTTCGAACAAGAGTAGTGCAATGAAGAATTCCTTATCAGCATGTTTTTGTAGCTTTCACATAATTTGTTTAAATTGTATAAATGTCAGAGCCACATGATTCTCTGATAAAGATGGAATATTAAAGTCTCTACTCTGTGTAGTTCTGTTTGACTAGCCAGTGAGTGTATATCATCAGTTCATACCTGTGCTTCACCTCCTAAATTTAAAATACATATATAAAAATTGTTGCATGCATGCCTGACAGATGGAAGCGACCACTCTCTCTGCAGAAGGCTTCTTGACCTTGGTTGCTGACATCTGACGTTCCTCCTTAAGTTCAAGGGAATGGGATTAATTATATGTTTTGGACATGTATACACTACAATGACAATTTGCATAGATTAATTGGGGTTTGGAAAATTCTGTCCATTATTCTTACCTTGGCATTCTTATCTATTTTCCTCTTTCTGGAAATGCGAGCCAGCCTTATTTCTGTGCATTAGGTTAGAAAAAGCTTTTCAAATTTGAAAGGTCTTTCTTTAAAAGTCTGTGTCATTTGTTTAATTGTAATTTTCTATGTAGAGTACTAGTGGCATCCATTACTTGGCATCAGTATCAGTGAGTACTTTTTAGGTTGTACCGAAATGTATTCATCATTCACAAAACTAACAATACATTCTTTTTCATATTTATATAAATTGCTTACCATGGCAACTAAGAAAGAATTGCCATATTGACAAAATTTAAATAGATTATAGTGGACTTCAAACTACAACATACCTTCATGACAAATTGCCGTCTTATCATGAGTTTGCAGATGTGCCACAACATATGCAAACTCTCCACCTTTGGCACAAATGGTTCAAGCCTTCCAAAATGGGTGCTGGTAGGTGTCCATCTTTATAGACGGTTCGATGAAGCTGAGTGCAAATTAGAACACATTTTATTTGTATAAATCTTTTGTCATCCGACTGTAGAATTGGCCAATTACAATCCAAAAACATACCAACATAAATACAAAAAACTGGACTCATGTAAAGATTTCTTAACGTTCATGCCACAACAGAGTAAAATTATGTTATTATTCAAATCCCATCGATGCATTAATGGTAATTAATTACGTAGCTACGCTATACAGGCCTATCTGCTGCAAATATGTGATGTATTGGGCTTACACCATTTTGCATTACGCACAGCGTCACGGTGGATTCCCCATTTGCAAGTTACTACTTTTAGGTCATCATATTGTACGGTACACAGGTTCAAACTATTGTTCCATGTAAAATAACAATTGGAATTCAACGCTAGAGATATGGAAGAATAACGCTGTGTTCCACTAAATCATTTCAATTCATTTTTCAAACTTTCTGTGCGGGAAACGAACTTTTCTTTAGCGACCTATGTGCTAATGTTCATTAAATAAAATACATGTCCACTTACTTTATGCTCCCGACTCGTCATTTTACAAATTATTTCGTGTCGTCCCCGGGAACTTTTTGAGAACTAAGAGGTTGTGATAATGGATGGAATGATTTCGTTTCGTAGTTCTCGTGGCGACCGCTCGCTGCAGAGAAGTTGAGAACAACACTACTGGATCACGACAGCAGCGTCACTTTCCGTCAATCAAGAGCATATGGGCGTTCCGTTCCGTGGGCGTTCCGTTCCGTGGGCGTTCCGTTCCCAGTCTGCGGTCTGCAATCAGACCCTTCTCCGCCTGCTTGAAAAAAATGCTGGCAGGCTGCATCGGCAAGGCGTGCGACGTCACTGCGCCGGTGCCGTGATATGTCAATCATTTGGCGTCTGCTGGGTCCAATCACATTTCAGCAGGGGGACGTGCCACCCCGCCCCCCCTCTGGCTCCGCCATTGTTTGTATACAGCAATGCCTGTTTTTAAAGCGCTTCGTAAATAAAGTTCGAGTTGTGTTGAGAATTGTTTCCCAATAAGACCACCAGGGGTCGCTGTTTCCCCGCTGTATATACCTGTGCCAGGGTCATTTGCTGTCTTCAATTTGTTTGCCGTTGTCCAGTTCAGGTGGTTTGGCTGCGTCACTCATTGTGCTAAAAGCCTAAAATCTAACATTACCTTTCTCTTGCAGGTACACGAGTCCAAGGTGGCCACTGAGGAGGGCTTAATGCATGAGATGACCAACAATCTGGATCAAATTGTAGCAAGTGGAGACATTCGCAACTGAGATGATATTTTTTTCCGATTCACCAGAACCAACCAAAGCTTTTAATACATTCTGAGCCGAATAAGCAATTTAAATGCTTCTTTCTCGTACTGTTACGTTGCTCCACAGTTAATACTTACTACCAGCAACAGCAGCGATTGGCAAACTGTGAGCGTGTGTATTGTGTGTGAGATGGCATCATTAATTACTGATGATGCAATGCCTTGATGAAACAGTTTGTTTGGGTTATGAAGGATGCAAAGGAGTACATCAGATTGAGTTAAAACACTGTTTTAAGATATACCACTCAGCGCAGTTCAATGAGTCACTTGCATCGAGGGTAAAAGTGAAGCTCTTCAGGTTTTCATTTCTTCCACAGAGAAAACAGGTTGGTACTTAAGCTAGCCTATAACTACACTGTAATTAGTGCTTTCAAGAATGCTGGAGTTTGTGAGAAAGCTGCCGATACTTGTGTAATGACTACACGTTCACCTGCATAGTAAGCTTTTATGTCATATGCCTTGTGTTCACGCAGTATTAACATGATTTCATTGTGTACTGTATTGTACATACTAAAATGCTCTGACAATGCTGTAATCTGTAAATTGGATCAATACACTTGTTCACTGTTTTGATCTCATTCGAATTGTTAAAACCACATTGCTGTGAATATGCTGCTGCTGGAAAAGTTTAGAGTCCTTTAATTAACTTCACATGTTCCTGGTGGACTTGAACACAAATTAATTTTAATAGCATTTGTGAAGAAGCTACGCTAAAGCATTTTTTAAAGCTAGCATAGTAGTCCAATTGCAACATTTATTTTGTAAAACAGTAAATCTTAAGTTTAATTCAAAGTTCAAACATTGATTTATAGAGAATATAAATATATTGCACAATGTTTTTTTTTTTGCTGATGTAACAGTTTAGTTTTGTATCAGCAAGTGCCTTTTAAAATGTGCTCATGTGTCACATTATTCATTTGTTTTTTTTGTTTTTTTTTGTTTTTTGCCCCATGGTCTTACATAATTTAATAATTTCACCTTAAGCACTGTTTCTTCTGGAGAATGCATTTGTTTATTGCTTGCTGTAACCCAGTCAGACAATTTTGTGAGTTACTGTATTTCTTTAATAACAACAAAGTGCAAATGTGCTGTAACAGAAAGACCAAATATTTTTAGCTTTGAAAATGCAATCATTAAAAGAAAATTATGTCACCATGTTTTGTGTTTTATCATGTTGCCTTACAAATTTGTTATTAAAATTACAATTTGTTAATAACGTATTATTGACAAGCAAGCCACATTACATATGTTAGGAGGCTGCCTTGGACGTTTGTTAGCTGTTGCTATAGTAACAACATATTCATTTTCGTGGCTTCAGCAAGCGGCATCTTAGTGACTTGTTTTCCTACATCCAAGAGTATACAAGGTATGGCAAAAGACGAAATTATGTTCTCGTTTATGAAATGTCACGTTTTAAATTGGCATTTAGTCTTAAAATTCGACCGAAAAATGTTGCTTTTCTATCGACAGCAAATGTAACGTTCAGGTAAACTCGAAGAGCCTTGTCTCGCAGAGTTTTAAGTAGAATCGCCACGTTGACGACGGATTATTTAAGTCATTTGTCGCCGAACAGTGTTAGAAGAAATGGCAAACACGAATTGCAAGCACGTTACTAAAAAAAGAAAAGATGTCCAGACAAGCACGTCCACGTCCAATCCGCACACATCTAAAACGAATAAATACTCCTAAGGTTGCGTCAGCATTTCATTATTCAAAATGTGATTAATTGAAATATGTTTTCAATTAATGTCAATATTTTAAAAGTTGTTGAATATGGCGTTTTGTATTATTAAGTAGTATTAAGTATATGGCGTTTTGTATTAAGTATTATTCGGATTGCCCTCGTTTTCATTGTAATTATTTTTATGTATGTATAATATAATAATAATGTATAATATGTGTCAGTGCAGGGGCATTTACATTTTTAAGTGGGGTGGCCAGGGTGACCTAACAAAACATGTGAGCAGTTGTCTTTTACTGTAATTTTTACAGAGCTAAAAGTCTTAATTTTACAAGTATTATAAAGTCATGCTTATGTCCATACTGGATACAGATGTCACTTGCAGTGAGGTTAAGTTTAAAATGTAGAACATTTCTATGGGTTAAAGTTGAATACTTTTTTTTTTTTTTTGAGTCAAGTCGGCTTATAGTTATAGCTGACTTGACTCAAAAAAAAAAAAAAAAAAAAAACTTGACTTTTTTTTTAAGCATTGTGAAAACTGTGCTACCTGGGTTACAGATGAGATTACAATCACTTGTTGCTTCTATTATTTAAAAAAAGACATTAGGACAATTGGGTGCTTTGTGCTTGTGGATTTTCATTCAGGTCGTTTCTTTCTGAGGACATTGAATCAATTTCAACTTGACTGTTCTGTTTGTCTTGGAAGTCTTATCCGAGAAGGCTTCATCAATTCATGCAATAAGGCTTGGTTATAGGACAGACCAGCCTGAGTTGGTGTGGAAAATCCAACAATTTATTTTCCAAGTTGGATGTTTCCTTGTTAGCAAATTAGAACCGCCCCCCAAATCTCCCCCTATGAACTAAGATTGTTAGTAAGTTTTGTTTTTTGGTTTTCATTTTTTTAATCAACCCAACAATTTATTAAATTCAATTGGAGTGAATTTCAATTTTAATAAAAAAACAAACAAACTTTGTAGCTTTTCAGTTGAATGGACAAACAACATGCAATTCTGAAAAACGATTGAACAAACAAGCAACAAATAAGCAAAATGAAAAATAGTCTTCTACCATCCATCCATCCATTTTCTGAACCGCTTACTCCTCACAAGGGTCGCGGGGGTGCTGGAGTCTATACCAGCTGGCTTCAGGCAGTCGGCGGGGTACACCCTGAACTGGTTGCCAGCCAATCGCAGTATTCTTCCACTAGTCACTTCTCAAACAGCTTCCCATGTTGTTTGTTTGTTTGCTTTGTTTGTTTATTTCCTTATTTATTGTTGATACCTTTGCTGTAGGATGTCTACGCGTGGAAAGAATACCCATCTGATCGGTGGATCAACTCTGGAGAGTATTGATGTCATCCGGAACCACTCCAAGCTCTTCCGAGGAGAATGCACAAGACTGATTGAAGATTGCAACACATCTTGCAAGCGATTGGAGGATGGTGACAGCGAGAGGCTGGGTAAGCAGTGCAGGAATGTACATTATTAAACATGGAAAGACATTTACGAGGCGTCCTGTGGTGCATGCCGCACAGATCATCGCGTCCAAGACATTAAGTTTGTGAAAAAGGAGCTGGAGATGAAGTTGGAGGAGAACATTTTGGAGACAGATAAGCTGATTGCACTGGAGAGCAGAGTGACGAAAGCCGGTGAAGCTTGCAAGGAGCCTCTCAGAGTCACACTTCTCTCGATAGACGAGAGGTGAGTCAATTGAAACCTACGACGTTCGCAGCAGTTCAAGAAAATTAACCGTCTGTAGACTATTATTATTATTACCTATCCATCCATTTACTTGACCGCTTATTCCTCACAAAGGTCGCGGGGGGTGCTGGAGCATATCTCTCGGCTCTGTGCAGTAGGCGGGGTATACCCTGGACTGGTTGCCAGCCAATCGCAGGGCACACAGAGACGAACAACCATCCACACTCACAAGCTATTATTAGTATTTATTAATATTATACAATTATACACAATGTTCTGTAAAACATAAATAAAAACGGAATACAATGATACAATTCATACCTCTTTAAAAGTCCACTTTGCCACTTTCTGTTGACTGAAAAAGACATGACAGGTGCTCAGAGCTCAGATAACGACCAATCACCTCTCACCTGTTTTCTGTGTTTGATCATGTGACATTAGCAAACTGAGTCATGATTGGTTGGTACCTGAGCTCTGAGCACCCATGATGTCCTTTTTAGTCAGCAGCAAGTGGCAAAATGTTTTTCTTTAAAGCGATACTTCACTTATTTAGCCCATTTTAGCAATAAAACGTTAATATTTTGTCTATAATTAATTTGATACTTTCAATATTTTTCACATACAAATAGTACCTTTAAAAACACATTTTGCAACTTGCTGTCGACTGAAAATGACATCACAAGGGCTCAGGTAACCAATCACAGCTCACCGTTTTCTAGTTTTGGTCATGCGAAATTCACAAGCTGGGCTGTGTGACCTGAGCCCTTGTGATGTCATTTTCAGTCGACAGCAAGTTGCAAAATGTGGGGCATATTCACTAAGAATGCGCTGCGTCCGGTAATAGCGTGAAATATTGCACCACAACTGCACCCGCAGTCTGCGCCCAGTTACCCACCTATTCACTAAGGATATTGCTCTAATCATATACCGGCGCAAACACGCCCACAAAACTGACAGCTTGGAGCAAATTTGCACCTGATTTACCACACATGGCAATGGATTTGCGGCAAGAACATGGTTGTTATAGTAACAGTTGCGAGAAAGATGGCATTATCAGAACGCGAGGTTGGACCGAGAGGAAGCGTTTAGAGCGCCATTAAGCTGTACAGAGCAGAGAGGACGACAACGACGTCATTCATTCATAAAGTACAAATTATTGTTGCGATCGTATTTTTCATGCATCTGGCACATAAGAATGATCGTAAAATGCCTCCCTGTCATTGCCGATCAGCCCGGGTTATGTTATGTTGTCCGAAACTAACACGGAAATATTTCCCCCTCTCTCTCTCTTTCTCTCCTCTCTGCGTGATCAGCCGCGCATGTTGTGCGGCAAATGGCATGCACTGCCGGAGATCGAGGTGCGTCAGGTTAATACATGCTTTCCAAAAACGTTATTTGCGTCACGCAAACGCGGTGTTGCTATTTGCGCTGGCGTTAGTGAATTAGACGCTGCATATCAATGAGTCTCATTTGCATAGGGGTGGGCATATTTTGCGTCAAATGTATGCAAATTACCTCATTTACATACGCGCAAATAACACTGGCGCACCGTGACGCAATCTATTTGGCAGAGCACTTAGTGACGGATTTCCCCATCTGCGCGTGTTTAGCGAATTAGGCGCTCCCTAATTGCTCAATTTTTGCCGGTTAGCGCGGTGTAAAGGCGACGCAAACCTTTAGTGAATAGGCCCCTGTGTTTTTAGAGGTATTAATTGTACATGAAAAATAATGAAAATGTCAAATTTATCATAGGCAAAATATTAATGTTTGACTGCCAAAAATGGGTAAATAAATAACGTATCCCTTTAATTGTACATGACAAGTAATGAAGTTATGAAATTAATTCTAGACAAAATATTATTTTCTTACTGTTGAAAATGGCTAAATGAGTCAAGTATCCCTTTAAATATCTTGTCTTTGTAGTCTACTCAGTTCAATAGATAGTAGGTCGATAAGGATTTGCAAATCATTGTATTCTATTTTTTTATGCACTAAAATGTTCAACCCAACCGTATAATTTTGTCTAACAACAGTGTGCTAGCCTAATGCTAACATTTACAGTAATGGAAATTAGATGGGCTAACGCGAATTATCAATGTTACAGTAATTATAAACACTCAAAAACACAAAGAGGAACAATTACACACACAAATGGAGCATACCACAATGCTCAAAAACATTTATTCTATCATCTCTGTTGGAACAACGACTATTATACTGGAGCCTACTTGGAATCATCTCTGCCTTTTTTTTTCTTCCTTTTCTCTTAATTACACTTCCACATCTTAGAGCATAGGTGTCAAACTGAATCCCTCGAGTGCCGCAGTCCTGCACGTTTTCGAGGTTTCCCACTTTCAACACAGCTGACTCATATTTAAGCTCATCAGCAAGCTCTGCAGAAGACTGATAATTATCCTGATCATTGAATCAGGTGCGTTGGAGTAGGGATACCTTGAAAACATGCAGGAGTCTGGCCCTTGAGGACCGGATCTTGACAGGTGTCTTAGAGGAAGGCCGTAGTGCTTCCCGGCAAGCTTATTATAGTTAACGAAAATTAATGAAATAACGAAAACTAAAAATTAAAATAACTTTTCTGTTAAAAAAAATAAAATAAAATAAAAACAATAGTGTTTAAAAAAACAAACAAAGACATCTAACCGAAACTACATTTAAAAAATAAAATCTAACTCAAGCTACAAACTACAATTCCCATACAACTGTATGATCTTGTTTCTTCTGTACGGCTGTGCAGTAATACCAAAATAAATGCATATCAAATAATCCCTGAATGCTCATGTATGAAATTAACTGACAAAGACTAAAATGAAGTGAATTTTTTTTCCCCTATAATCATAGTTATTAGTTAATTATATTTAGTTAGATTAAGCGGTTCAGAAAAAACAAACAGAAAATTTAGTTTCACTTAGCTTTCGTTTTTTTTTTTTTTTTTTAAAGCACCCTCATTAATTTTATATTGTTAACAAAAATCTTTTTTTTTTTTTTTCAATTTAAGTTTAAGTTGTTTCATTCATTTTTTGTTAAATATAATAGCCTTCTCCCCGTACTTGTTTGAATTTTCTCCAGGTAACTACTTGAAGTTCCTTTAAAGTATCCATAATAATCGTGAATGTGAGCGTAAATGGTTGCTTGTATAAACTGTATTTGCTCTGATTGATGACCAGTCCAGGGTGAATGCTGCCTCTCGCATCACAATAATACAACAGCGCTAACTCTCATTCATTAACACTAAGCATGCTATCCTCAATTCATCCACTTCCAACCACTCTGGGCCTGCGTATAAATTGCCTTGAGACAGTACACATTTTATTTAGTTTTCTTAGTAACCTAAATTTTAATTTAAGGGATATTTCTCCTTTTGTTTAGTCATATTTATAATAATAATAATAATAATAATAATAATAATAATAATAATAATAAATAACCAGTCAATCACTGTTGAAGAATGATATTACATGTCAAGAGTAAAGGGTATAAAGTATAGTAAGTAGTGAGACCTCTTTGAACTGTGGAGTGCAGAAATAAACCCGCTGAGAAGCTGCATGATGAAGTGAGCACAGAGCTGTTCAAGGAGGCTGAACTCTCTCAGGGAATTATGGCCCTAATGCAGCGAGTTGTCAAGCAGATCACTGAGCAAGTACGGTAAGGGAGCGTACCGAAGTGAATATGGCAGTCAGTCCATTTCAATTCATCAAATCAATTATATCATCTTTATTCCAGATTGAACCAATCGGCAAAATTCCAAATTGAACAGGATCTCAAGGAAAAATACGAGGCGCAGAACGTCGATGCCTCCTGTTCCTCAATGACGCCGCATTCCCTCATCAACACACAACAAGCTTTAAACAAGACAGATTCCTCCAGGTGAGCTTCGTAATTCCCATTCTTTGTTCAAAAGGATTTGTCAGCATTACTGAAGTAACTATTGAAAAATATAATGTATATTACTGTATACTGTATAAAAGAATAAAATACATATAGGCACAATACATGTATAATTTACATGTTCTTTTGCCCTCCCTGAGTATTATTTTAGCTGTTGATTGATACTCACTTTAAAGTTTAGTGACGCAACACACAACAAAATACATTACTCACATTGTATATTTAGATATAATAGTTTATAGCTTCTTTTATGAAGTGCTAGCTTATGGTTACCACAGAATGTATTACACTATTGACTGGCTAATTGGGCTAATAATTAGCATGAGTTCTGAGAGTGATATATTGTCAATTAATAAATATCCACACAAACGTTGTAGGAAGAAATGCAGACAGGTAATATATTCTTCTTTTTGAAAAATTAGTTTTATTACTAAAGTTAAATTTGGACTTTATTCTTCTACACCTTTTGCACCACACTGCCCATAAGAGGCCAGTGCACAGAGCTTTGTACTAAGCCAAAGTTGACAGCAGAGGGTAGTGTTTCACTTCTCAGACAGTTGGCCACTCAATACACTTCACTGGTTTGATAAATCATGTTCCATAACTTTATTGCGATCATTTTGAAACCAAGATACCGCCATATTTAAAAGTACTGTTACGTCCGCAATAGTATACACACAAAATGTATAAAATGTCATCCTCTTTCAGGTTATCTGTGACGCCGATACAGTGGGGGAACCACTCTGAGTTCATCATCGCTAAAGCAGAGCAGCAGAAGAGAAACTCTGTGTCTCTGACTGCCCTGGTGGAGTCTCTACTGGCACAGACTGCCGCCGATTTGCAAAAGCAGTTCCAGGCCACATCAGAAGCCTTTCAGTTCAGCATCAAGCAGCTCAAAACTATCAAAAGCCAGATGGAGGACCAACTCACCAAGGTGAGGATGTATTTTGCTTATTTTTTGTATAAGTTATGATACCAATGGAGCTATTTATTTGACAGAGAGAGTTCAAAGGAGTGTACTGATTTCCATTCAATACCCATTCAATTATATAAAACTGCCCAATGATTGACTTTTGATGGTGCACCCCATGTGTCACCATGAACTCTGGCATGCTTGTGAAGTTGTGACCCTTAACAGTATCGTTATAGAAAATTAATGGCTACTATCGCGAGATGCTGTGATTATCGCGTGACCGGTAGCGAGACTGGGAAAATCTAACATGGCGGCGCCCTGCTGCTAAAATAGAATTAGCTTTATATTTCTAATTAAACCCGAATTTAATGATTAGATAAATTCGATTTTTTTCTTTTCTAAGAAAGATCGGTAATATTATCCAGTGTGGACGACCTCGAACGTTTTATTGACGATTATTTTTATAGCTGCGCGATGGATGATCTGGCGGCTAGTCGGGATAATCCTTCGAAAAAAAGGAAAAATGACTCGTCAACAGACACGGACGATTTAGCAACCGCCGACGTATCGGTGAGTATGCTGGATTCCATAAATAAAAAACTTGACGTCCTCTGTCTTATCCGCGAGGACGTCAAAGAATTAAAGGCAAGTTTGGAATTCGTTAGCCAACAGGTAAGCGATCTCCAACGCGATAACTCCGAGCTACGCTCCTCTCTCGTCGCTGTCACAGCCGAGTTGGAGTCGATTAAAAAGGAAAATAAAATGCTAAAGGAAACGGTCTTAGATGTTCAATCCCGTAGTATGCGGGAAAATCTAATATTCTCAGGTATATCCGAAAATTCCCCAGATAATCCAGAGAGTGAGATAAAAAAAATTATGACATCATCGCTAAAGATCCCACAGGAGACGGTAAATAATATCTCTTTTCACCGTGTACACCGGCTCGGAGCTCGTAAGGGCAATAAGCCCCGTCCTATTATTGCTAAGTTCGAACATTTTAAACATAAAGAATTGGTAAAAAGTAAAGGACGGGAGCTCAAAGGGACATCTTTCGGGATGAATGATCAATTCCCAAGAGAGATAAACGAGCGGCGAAAAGTACTGTTTCCTATAATGAAACAAAATAGACAGGAGGGTAAACGGACTTCGATGGTCGTTGATAAATTATATATCGACGGCCAGCTATTCCGAAACCCAACCTCGACCCCTTGGCTGTTCTAACTGACAATTGGTAGAGCCGAGCATTGTGTGATTATTTGACGTATGTATATGTATATGTATATGTATGTGTATGTATATGTGTATATATGTATATATATGTATATGTATGTATATGTATATGTATGGATAATGGGTTACGAAATAGAATATGAATTTATATTATGCATAGGCTATATAGTAATAATAATAATAATAATAATATAAAAATATATTCTTAAAAAAATAAATTAATAATAATAATAATAATAATCTCGCTTAGGTCACCATTTACTGGTGTATTGTTATGTTGAA
This sequence comes from Festucalex cinctus, assembly GCF_051991245.1. Taxonomy (NCBI): domain Eukaryota; kingdom Metazoa; phylum Chordata; class Actinopteri; order Syngnathiformes; family Syngnathidae; genus Festucalex; species Festucalex cinctus. The sequence continues at coordinate 24,589,126 of NC_135423.1, read as the reverse complement.
TCCCCCACAGATTTCCTTCACACTCACTTCCCCCCACGTTTCTGTGATGACTCGATGGAGTCAATAAAGAATAGATCCCAAACACGCAGGCTCAGAGGAGGAAAACAATCTCGTTTTATTCCTTTTGACGAACCGATGGAACAAAGCTTGCTCGCAGGCAAGACAACGAGGTTAACAGAAGTGCTCTTGCACACAGGCAAGGAACACGGAGGTAACACAAAACACTTGCAAAAGGCAAGGACGGAATAGAGAACACAAAACACTTGCAAACGGCAAGGAACGCGAACGGAACAAAAAACACTTGCGACAGCAAGGAGGAATAACATAACCAAAACACTTGCAAACGGCAAGGATAACTAACGTAACGAAAAACACTCGCAAAAGGCAAGGACTAGAAAAACTCAAAACACTTGCAACCGGCAAGGACTACTCGAAATGCACACGGAATCAATCAACGCGGAAATACCAACAAAAGACGACGCGGATATAAACACGTGAATACAAACTAAACTAAGGACGACAGCAGATTCAAAAAACTTTACCAACAGGAGAACGCGGAGAACACTTGGACACAATGGTGAGCAAATAATAATCCGACAGCTGGCTGTTGCTGGTCGGAGTCCTTTTAAAGTCTTGATTGCGAACAAGTTGCAGGTGCGGCGCTGGGGAACGCCCCCCTCGTTACAGGCACTGAAAAAACAAAAGCACAACAGGGCTGAGAACCGAACCATGACAGTACCCCCCCCTTAACGGACGCCCCTTGGCGGACCACCTGGTTTATTAGGGTGTGCAGTATGGAAGGTCTTGAGCAATGACGGGTCCAGGATCCAGGAGCGGGGGATCCACTGGCGCTCCTCAGGTCCGTAGCCCTCCCAGTCCACCAGGTACTGGAAGCCCCGGCCCCTGCACCTTGAGTCCAAAATTTCCCTGACTGTGTAGACAGGGTCCCCATCAACCAACCGGGGAGGAGGCGGAGCTGGCGCGGGAGGATTCAGTGGGCTTGGGGTCACAGGCTTAAGGAGGGAGACGTGGAACACCGGATGCACTTTGAGGGAAGAGGGTAGTCGGAGTTTTGCTGTGACAGGGTTGATCATGGCAAGAATCTCGAACGGTCCAATGAAGCGCGGACCTAACTTCTTGGCCCCACCAGCCAGCCGCATGTCCCGGGAGGAAAGCCAAACCTTGTCCCCTGGCTGGTAGGCCGGCTCCGGCCGCCGCCGGCGATCCGCTATTTCCTTGTTGCGGACCGCCGTGCGGGACAACGCCGCTCGTGTTTCCCGCCACACTTTGTGGGCCCGACGTAGGTGCTGCTGGATCGTGGGCAGTTCAATGGGTCCCTCCTGCGACGGGAACAGAGGTGGCTGGTACCCGTAGGCCGCCATAAACGGCGAGCGTCCAGTCGCAGAAGACGGCAGGGTGTTGGTGGCGTACTCGATCCAAGGCAGGTGCGTAGCCCAGGATTCAGGGTTGTGTAGGCAAACACATCGGAGGGCGGCTTCCAGGTCCTGATTGGCCCTCTCTGTTTGGCCGTTTGTTTGAGGGTGATATCCTGAAGACAAGCTGGCGGTGGCGCCCAGCAGCTTGCAAAACTTCCTCCAGACCTGGGAGATGAATTGCGGCCCACGGTCTGATACCAAGTCCATCGGAATGCCGTGGAGCCGAAACACGTGACGGATGAGGAGCTGTGCTGTCTCCCAGGATGACGGTAGCTTGGAGAGAGCGACAAAATGTGTCATCTTGGAGAATTGGTCAATCACAGTCATAATCACTGTGTTCCCTCTCGACCTAGGGAGGCCTGTGATGAAGTCCAGGGAGATGTGGGACCACGGCCGCGACGGGATGGGTAGCGGCCGTAGTAGACCCGCCGGAGGCTGGTGGGAGGATTTGCCGCATGCACAAGCGGTGCAGGCCTTGACGAATTCGATAATGTCTTTCTTCATGTCTGGCCACCAGAATCGCTGGCTGACGAGGGCAAGAGTCCTGTTAATTCCCGGATGACATGCCACTCGTGAGCTGTGACCCCACTGCAGGACCTCCGCCCGCAACGGGTCAGGAACAAATAGTCTCTCGGCCGGGCACTCCCCAGGAACAGTGATTCCCTCCAGAGCCTCCATGACCCTTCTTTCGACCTCCCAGCGCAGCGCGCCCACAAAGCAATGTTCTGGCAGGACCGGTTCTGTCCCGGCCTCGGGAGTTGCAGCGTCATGCATTCGGGACAGAGCGTCAGACTTCTGGTTCCGGGACCCCGGGCGATAGTCCACGACGAAGTTGAATCGTGTAAAAAGCAAGGCCCAGCGTGCCTGCCGGGAGTTGAGCCTCTTGGCGGCCCGGAGGTACGCCAGGTTCTTGTGATCCGTCAGAACCTGAAAGGGCTCCTTGGCGCCCTCCAGCCAGTGTCGCCATTCCTGTAGCGCCAGGACAATTGCCAACAGCTCCCGGTTCCCGACGTCATAGTTGGCCTCAGCGGGGCTCAGTCGCCTGGAGAAGAAGGCACAGGGGTGGAGCTTCCCGTCTTCTGGCGACCGCTGGGACAGGACCGCCCCCACTCCTGAATCCGACGCGTCAACCTCGACCACAAAAGCAACATCGGTATTAGGGTGGATCAGTACTGGTGGGTTGACAAACAACTGTTTAACATCATGGAACGCCTCTTCGGCACTAGGTGTCCACGTAAACGGGACTTTACTCGAAGTCAACTTGGTAAGTGGGGCTGCCCGTAAACTATAATTCCTAATAAAACGCCGATAGAAATTGGTGAAGCCCAAAAAACGTTGCAGCTGTTTCCGTGTTTTGGGGCTCGGCCAATCGACCACGGCCTGGGTCTTGACCGGATCCGCTCGAAGTTGCCCTCCCTCAATGATAAAGCCCAGGAACTGAACCGACTTAGAGTGGAATTCACATTTCTCTGCCTTGACGTAAAGTCGGTTCTCCAAAAGGCGCTGGAGAACCAGGCGAACATGTTGCCGGTGCCCGTGCTCGTCCCGCGAAAAGATCAAAATGTCATCTAAATAGACAAAACAAAAAACATTCAACATGTCCCGGAGGACATCGTTTATCAAACACTGGAACACCGCGGGCGCATTCGTTAACCCGAAAGGCATGACGCAATACTCAAAATGCCCTAGGGGAGTCTTGAACGCGGTCTTCCATTCATCTCCTTCTCGGATGCGAACTAAGTGGTACGCACTTCGCAAATCTAACTTTGAAAAGATTCGGGCAGACTGTAACGGAGCGAAGGCCGAGTCCAACAGCGGAAGCGGGTACTTATTCTTAACGGTAATATCATTCAATCCCCGATAGTCTACACAGGGACGAAGGGTCTTATCTTTTTTCTCTATGAAGAAGAACCCCGCCCCCACGGGTGATTTGGACGGACGGATCTGACCATTGGCCAGCGAACTCGAGATATATTCCCGGAGAGCTTCTTGTTCCGGCTGGGATACTTGATACAGGCGCGAACTCGGTAGTGGCGCATTGGGGATCAGCTCAATCGCACAATCGTATGGTCTATGGGGCGGCAATGCCTGGGCACGGTCCTTACTGAACACCTTTCCTAAGTCATGATACTCTTCCGGGACCTGATCGATGCAAATCGCTTCGGGAGCCGGAGATACGGGAACGGTGGGAGTCCCACCTGCCGACCTCAAGCAGTGGGCGTGGCAGAAAGGACTCCAGTTCTCCAACGCGGGCTTATCCCAATCGATATCGGGATTATGAGTCTTTAGCCACGGAAGCCCCAATACTAGGGGAGCAGCACGGGATGGCATAACGAAAAAGCTTCTCCTCTCCACATGATTCCCCGAAAGCCTCAAGGTAAGTGGACCGGTAACCTGTCGGACCTGCGCTAGTAACCGCCCATCGAGGTCGAAAACCTCCTTAACCTTCTCTAACGGTTCCACCGGGCTCCCCAACGCCTCTACAACACACGGGTCGACGAAGCAATCGTCGGCCCCCGACTCTATGAGTGCCCTAATCTTAAGATTCATCCCGCCGTCGGACAACTCCCCTGATAATTCTAACCGTCGAATATTACAGCTAGCCCTACTCGAAGGGCTTGGTTCGGTTCCCCCCGGTAGGTGCTTACCCTGATTCGAGTCCATTCCGGACTCCTGGGCCTCATTGGCCCGTCCTCCTAGCCGGGAGGCCGGTCGCGTCCGGCGGGGTGGTTTCGCCGGACATGAAGCCACCCGATGCCCTGGTTGACCGCAGTAGAGACAGGCTCCAGTGAGCCATCGACGGCGGCGCTCCTCAGGATGCAGGCGTCCACCTCCGACCTGCATGGGCTCCCCTGTGTCAACTGGGGCGCCCGGAAGAGAACGCGCCTCCGCGCCGTCGATGCGGGTGAGACCAGTCATGCGGTGGTTGGCGGATGGCTCTTGCCGCTCACAGGCACGCTCCCGGTGCCGTTCACGTAAGCGGTTGTCCAACCGGATGGTGAGCTCAATAAGTCCTTCGAGAGAGTTCGTATCGTCGCGGACCGCCAGTTCATCTTTCAGTACCGTATTCAATCCACGACGAAAGATACTTCGCAAAGCACAATCAGCAAATCCGCTTTCCGCGGCCAGAATCCGAAACGCGATCGAGTAGTCGGCGACAGATCTTTCTCCTTGCACTAAATCTAACAACCGACCTCCGGCCTCCTTCCCCTTGACTGGATGGTCGAACACACGTTGAAATTCAGAAACAAAAATCGGGAAGGAGGATCGGAGGTCTGGTCGTGAGTTGCTCACCACCATCGCCCATATAGCGGCTTGACCAGACAGGAGGCTCATAATAAAAGCAATCTTAGACTGATCACGAGCGTAGGTGTACGGTTGCTGGTCGAAAATAAGCGAACATTGATGCAAGAACTGACCGCAACCACCCGGCTGTCCGTCGTAGCGCGACGGGTGGGGCAAAACGGGCTCCCTTGGAGCTGCGGGGGGAGCCAACGTGGCTGTGTCCGTTCGCGGGAGTTCCGGATTTAGCAATCCGCGGGAACCGAGCTGCTCGAGCCTCGCGAACATTTCCTCACACCGGTGAGCAAGCCTGCCTACCACCTCTTGGAGTCCCACCAAGGTGGTCTCAGTTTGCCCAACCCGTTGCCCCTGGCTGGCCAACGCCCGTCTCACCTTCTCCGAGTCTGCAGGATCCATGGTCGGATTATTCTGTGATGACTCGATGGAGTCAATAAAGAATAGATCCCAAACACGCAGGCTCAGAGGAGGAAAACAATCTCGTTTTATTCCTTTTGACGAACCGATGGAACAAAGCTTGCTCGCAGGCAAGACAACGAGGTTAACAGAAGTGCTCTTGCACACAGGCAAGGAACACGGAGGTAACACAAAACACTTGCAAAAGGCAAGGACGGAATAGAGAACACAAAACACTTGCAAACGGCAAGGAACGCGAACGGAACAAAAAACACTTGCGACAGCAAGGAGGAATAACATAACCAAAACACTTGCAAACGGCAAGGATAACTAACGTAACGAAAAACACTCGCAAAAGGCAAGGACTAGAAAAACTCAAAACACTTGCAACCGGCAAGGACTACTCGAAATGCACACGGAATCAATCAACGCGGAAATACCAACAAAAGACGACGCGGATATAAACACGTGAATACAAACTAAACTAAGGACGACAGCAGATTCAAAAAACTTTACCAACAGGAGAACGCGGAGAACACTTGGACACAATGGTGAGCAAATAATAATCCGACAGCTGGCTGTTGCTGGTCGGAGTCCTTTTAAAGTCTTGATTGCGAACAAGTTGCAGGTGCGGCACTGGGGAACGCCCCCCTCGTTACAGGCACTGAAAAAACAAAAGCACAACAGGGCTGAGAACCGAACCATGACAGTTTCTTCACTATTATACTTATCTACTTGCTATCTCTCTCTTTATATAAATTATATAAATTGCCTAATTACTCTTTTGCTATCCTACAATATGTTAATATTAATAAGCAGCTTATATAGATGTATACATAAGACTGAGTCTATATTGCTTGTATGCAGAAATTAGTTCTGGTCTCCTGGAATGTGTGTGGCGCTCGCTCCCAGGCAAAAAGAATAAAAATTTTAGACCATCTCTCAAAATTTAAGGCAGATATTTGTCTCCTACAAGAAACCCACTTACAAAAATCAGAAGAAAAATTATTTATAGATAAAAATTTTAGTCAAGTTTACTCTGCCTCCTATAATAGTAGACAAAGAGGTGTCTCTATACTTATACATAAGAATTTATTCTTTACTCTAAATAATATAGTAACAGATTTAGAGGGCCGATATATTATTATCCAGGTAACTATATTTAATAAAGTATATACAATTGGTAATTTATATGCCCCAAATAATGATGACCCTGATTTTTTCCATGAATTTTTCTCTCGGTTACTCGATTTAGCAACAAATTCTACTATTATTATTGGAGGTGATTTTAACATGGTCTTGAACCCGTTAATAGATCGTTCTAATAATACGATATATACAAGGCGATTACGATCCGCCAAAGTAATAGATGAATATATGGAGGATTTTGGCCTCAGCGATGGCTGGAGACTTCAAAACCCAACTAAGAAGGAATTTACTTTTTTCTCTGATGTGCACCGATCATTCTCAAGAATTGATTTTTTCCTTACAAATAATTCTATTGTTGATAAAACTGCTATAAAAATACATTCTATAATTATAAGTGATCATGCACCAGTCTCCCTCACTCTACAAATTGACTCTACCTTTAAACCTCCCCCGATATGGCGTTTTAACATCTCATTACTGAAAGACGTAGAGTTTGATAAAATTATTAGAAGGGAGTGGGCAGATTTTTTGGAAATAAATGACTCTCCAAATATATCTCCATCTCTTCTCTGGGAAGCAGGGAAAGCGGTAATTAGAGGGAAAATTATATCATATTCAACTTATAAAAAGAAACAGGATCAAAAATTAGAAAAATACCTGGAAGATAAAATTAAACAACTAACGGATGAATATGTATTAAACCCAAATAATCAAATATGGATAGAACTACAGAATATAAAAATACAGTTAGATAACATGTTATCTAAAAAGACAGAGTTTATAATACAACAGTTGAGATATAATAATTTTGAACATAATAATAAATCAGGTAAATTCCTGGCAAATCAACTTCAACGGAATCGGGAACAATCTCTTATAACGGCTATTAAAGATATAAATGGTGAATGCACACAATCACCAGAAGAAATTAACCATATTTTTTATAACTATTATCGAAATCTATACACAGAAATTAATAGACCTAACCCTGAATATATTGAGGTATTCCTAAACAGCTTAAATATACCTCAGTTATCTATTGAACATAAAGATATTCTCGATACCCCGCTTACTATAGATGAGTTGTATCGTGCTTTAGACAGTATGCCTAATGGCAGAGCACCTGGTCCAGACGGCTTTCCGACTATATTTTTTAAACATTTCTGGTTAATGTTTGCTCCATTATTTCTAAGAGTAGTAACTGAAATTAAAAGTAAAGGTGATATACGTCAAGATATGAATATAGCAGCAATTAAACTTTTATTAAAGCCAGAAAAAGACCCTACCCTCCCGTCAAGTTACCGACCGATATCACTAATTAATACCGATATTAAAATTATCGCTAAGGCCTTGGCATCTCGATTAGAGACGGTAATCTCGACAATTATTCATAGTGATCAAACAGGTTTTATTAAAGGTCGTCATTCTACTAATAATATTAGGAGACTCTTTAACTTGATTAGTATGTCACAGCGGTATGATAAAAAGGCAGTTGTTATTTCGCTGGATGCAGAAAAAGCATTCGATAAAGTTAACTGGTCCTTCCTCTTTGCTGTCTTAAATAAATTCGGCTTCGGGGAGTCATTCATTCAATGGGTCTCAATATTATATGATTCTCCTAAAGCTACAGTTACTACTAATGGGATTACATCACAGAGTTTTACTCTACAAAGGGGAACAAGACAAGGGTGCCCAATGTCTCCTTTATTATTTGCTATATTTATTGAGCCGCTTGCATTAGCTATACGTCAGGATAGACGGATCCAAGGAATCCACTCCGGGACAATAGAACATAAAATTAATCTATATGCCGATGATATATTACTCTATTTAGAAGAACCAGCTATCTCGCTAGGGGAAGCATTTAAATTAATAACTAAATTCTCTCACTTATCAGATTACTCTATTAACTGGACAAAATCAACATTATTACCTATTACAGAAAATTCATGGAATCCTACAAGTCAGGATCCACACTACTCCTTTCCTACAGGTAATTTAAAATACTTAGGTGTTAAAATTTCACCTAAGTTAACTGAATTAACTTCTTTAAATTTTCACCATTATTGGATAGTATCCGTAGTGACCTGGAGCGCTGGAATAATCTTCCGATCTCTTTAATAGGACGGATAGCTACTATAAAAATGAAAGTTTTACCAAAGATTAATTATTTATTTTCAATGATTCCATTTAAACCTACGTCTAACTGGTTCCAATCGCTGGACTCTGCTATCATAAAATTCTATTGGAATAAAAAAAAAAGAAGCCAAAATTAGTCTATCTACTCTTCAGGAAAGTAAATCTAAAGGAGGTTTAGAGGCACCAAACTTTATGTACTATTATTTAGCTAATCAACTACAATATCTTGTGCTATGGACACAACCCAACAGAGATACTAACTGTTGGTTGGAATTGGAGCAGAAGGATTGTAATAATCTTAGACTGTCAGATTTACTCTTTATTACAAAATCAATAAGACGACATAATTGTTTTAAAAACCCAATGATAGCCGCCACCCTGACTGCCTGGTGGAAGGCATTAGAAATTACAAACTCCCAATTGGCGCCCTGTGGGCTCTCTCCCATTTGGCATAACCCCGACTTTCAACTTAATAATCAGTCATTCCATTTAAGCTTATGGGAGCAGAAAGGAATTACACACCTTCATCATCTTTTCTCAGATAATAAGTTTATATCGTATACAAACTTGGTCCAGAAATATGAAATAAAAAAGGGAAATTTCTTACATTATCTGCAAGTTAAAAATATGGTTAAGAAACAAATCCCAACACTTCAGGATACGCTCCAACTGCCTGTCTTAGCTAAAGATATTATAAAGCTTTCTCCAACAACAATAAAGAAAATATCAAAAATATATAAGTTATTTTTATACACAAATAAAACGTATTTACCGACTTTAAAATGGGAAAAAGACTTGTCTATAGTTCCGGAACCAGACTTTTGGACCCAAATCTGTGAAAATGTATTTAAAATGACCAAACAGACAAATTTGCAACTTATCCAATATAAGATACTTCATAGAACATATATTACACAATATATGATGAAAAAAATGGGACTCTCTGACTCCGACATTTGTCTCCAGTGCTCACAAAACACTGCCGATACTTATCTTCATGCTTTATGGTCATGTACTCCAGTGCTGCATTTCTGGACTAAAATCTTGGAAAAGCTCGCTGATATATTAAACTGTAGGCTTGCTTTATCTCCAAGATTGTGTTTACTAGGTGACTTAACAATAACTGAGCTACCATATAAACAATCTCAATCTATATTTATAGCCCTTACTATTGCTAAAAAAATAATCCTTGTCAATTGGAAAAATAAACAATCTCTAAATATCGACCACTGGTTAAACTTACTAATAAATTATATCTCAATGGAAAAAATCTCTGCCTTAAATAAAAATCAAGTATCAAGATTTAAACAATATGGTCTATGTACATAGAATATTTTAATCTCAATTTGGCAACTTAATCCTGCCAAGATTCTGCCTGTTAACGAGAGCCACCACATCGTTACAACTTCTGTTTTCGCTGCTTCTGTATTTGGTATTTTGTATCTGATTGTTTTTATTTTTATATAGTCAGGAACCTAGTTGCTGCTAGTGGGCTCGAGCATACCACACTATACGACACTATACTTATTAACTCCTTAAGATTTATTTCTAGTGGGCACTAAGCATCAACACTTGGTGTTACTGCATGCTAATTAGTCAATTTTCTTGACGCCGTCCCCTGTGGTCGGGCGGGGGTGCTGGGGGGCGGGCGTGCCACCTACACCCGCCGGGTTGGGTGAGGCCCCGCTGGTCGCTCCTCTTACTCACTTCACTAGCTTTGCACTATACACTTTGTAAATATACACATAGGGCACACAACACATTTCTTGGTGGGGTGGGGAAGGGTGGAAACACCGTCTTCACCCTTCAACTCCCCTCCAATTTTAATGCACTTCACGTCCAAGGGGAGGGGTGAGTTGGGGCGGGGAGCCATCAGAGGGGATGGACTGCAGTGCCTGGCAGCGCTGTGGTCCCCCCCATTTGTATCTCTGCCCCACCACTTTGTCCCTCCATTCCCTTTTTTAATGCACCACACATATACATATTCATTTCTTTGGGGGGGATACGGGTGTGTCGGAGTAGGGGAAATTTTTTCCCTCTGCTCCGACTCACCTGCTCCCAATTTTAATGCACCACACGCACACACTTGTATATACACTGGGTGGGGCCACATTCACGGTGTAAGGGTAGAGCTCGCCAGTCGGCGAGCTGGCGGACTCAGTAACAGGGTTAGGTGTCACTAGTACTCTGGCGTGACGACCGGGGCCTCTCCCCACCGGGCTCGGTGTTCTGGTGTTCCGCCTTCTCCCCTGGTGCTTCCTCCTCTGCTTCCCCCCTCCCGCCGCTGTGCTACTCTCACGCGGCTGGAGGTGGGGTGGGCACATCTTCCCTCTCTGCGCTGCTGCCCGGTGCCGGTTTCCGGGGGGGGGGGGGTTCGCGGGGGGCCGGGTTCGCGGGGGGGGGTTGGCGGCCATCGGGGGGGGCGGCTTGTTTGGGGGGGGGTGGAGGTATGGGTGGGTGGGGGGTTGGGTGTTGGGGGTCGGGGTGTGTTCGGGGGTTTGGGGGCCGGGGGTGGTGGGGCCTGGGTCGTGGTGGGTGGCGGGTTTGGGTGGGGTGCGGGGGGGTCGTGGGGGGATGGGGGCTGGGGACCGGTGGGGCGCTGTGGGGGCCCACTGGGCCTCGTTCTGCGGCCTTGGGCTCGGGGGTGTGGGCCGGGGCTGGGGCGGGGGGTGTTCCGGGCGTCTGGGTCGGCTCGCCGACCGGTGTCCGCTCGGGTGGCTTGGGGGTGGCCTTGGTGCTGCCGCGGCCTGGGGATTTCGGGGGGGGGGGGGGGGGGGGGGGGGTGCTCGCTTTGCTGGACCGCGGTTGACGGCTTCTTTCTTTGGTGGTGGTCCTTATGCATGCCAGATCCGTCGCACCAGCATCTACTGAAACTCAACAGAAGTAGCCTCTCCCTCCCACAGCCCCTTGAATCAGTTGGTGCTGGTGTCTGTGGTTCTCACTTTGCTCTATCTATCCTTCCCTCCTTCCTCTCTTTAGTTTTTCCTCTGGTCACTTGAGATCTTAATTTATTAGAAGTATGAGGTTTCTGGGGTTGGCATAAGACTCTGGTTTTGTAACCACGTAGGAGGGGTCTTGTTGGTGCTGGACTTCACTTTGATGGATTGGATGTACTGGCTTCTATGGATCTCTCTCTGCCTTATCGATCCTTCCCTCCTTCCTCTCTTTAGTTTTTCCTCTGGTCTCTTGAGATCTCGCCAAATTTGCTGGAATTTAGAGGCTTCCGGGGTTGGCGTAAGACTTTGATTTTGTAATCATGGGGAAGGCAGGAAGTGTTTGGTCGGTGCTGGATTTCACTTTGATTTTCCTTTCTTTTCTCTTTATTTCTTTTTTTTTCTGACCTTTTCTCTGGTCTCCTGACCATTTAAACCTCACGACTCTGGCAAGATTCTGAAGTACCTGGTTAAGGCGAAGGGTAATGGGATATTTATAAGGTTTTAGGTGAATGAATGAGTATAAATTTATACGTATCTGCACGCACGAACGCACGCAAACGCACGCAAACGCACACACGCAAACGCACGCACGCACGCACGCAAACCCACGCACACATACACACAAAAAAAAAAAAAAAAAAAGAGCAATGATGACAAGACGTTGAATCGGTAAGACTACCGAATGAACAATTCTGAGCTCTTAGAAAAAAAAAAAAAAAAAGAAAATTCATGGATGGATTCTAAAGAGGAATACAGATGAGTGGATTGGTGATGCTTTGGAGCTCACTCATAGTTTAAAAAAAAAAGAAAAGTACAAAAAAAGAGCTCATACTAAAAAGAAAAGCACAATATTGTGCTTTTGTACATAACAGCAATAATTATAAACAACCTACAATCTTTAATGCCACTTAATATTGAGACACTTACTTGCTAATGCAGGCACACATTGAGTTCCTCCACATATTGACTCGGTTCCAAATCATATTACGTTCCCATTAATCTGACCATTAACGTGGATTTTAAACATAGAAGGGCCAAAACATGCTAGCCACCAGAGAGGGCTAGAACTGCACAAATGGGAATCAACGTAACTTTTTTTTTTTTTTTTAACAGATGTGCTGTTTTTAATATCATGACATGACGACGATGATATTGTGGCAGTTTTAATGTCACGATATTGCCTTTATCGTTACATCCCTACACAGTAAATTTTTCAGAGTAAAATTGACTCTGAAAAAGACTATATTCAGTCCCAGTCTAAACAGAGTAAACTTTTTACTTGGAAGAAAGTTAAATATTCACAAAAACAAAAAACTCAACAGTTGAGGAATAATCCCACAACTTTCAGCATGGAAGACAACCTAACCACTGACCCATGGCACTCCTACTTTGTACCAATATATCGCAGGTGTCAGGCGGAATCCTCGTTGCTCCATTTTTGGTTTCCTTTGGTTCACACCAGCAATATGTTAACTAACAATAAGCCTAGCCTAGCTCAACTGAGGGCGGCACGGTGGTCGAGTGGTTAGCACGTCCGCCTTCCTGGGTGGAGTTTGCATGTTCTCCTCGTGCCCGCGTGGGCCTTCTCCGGGTACTCCGGTCTCCTCCCACATTCCAAAGACATGCATGGCAGGTTTATTGGGCGCTCCAAATTGTCCCTAGGTGTGCTTGTGAGTGTGGATGGTTGTTCGTTTCTGTGTGCCCTGCGATTGGCTGGCAACCAGTCCAGGGTGTCCCCCGCCTACTGCCCAGAGCCAGCTGAGATAGGCGCCAGCACCCCCCGCAACCCTTGTGAGGAGTAAGTGGCCAAGAAAATGGATGGATGGATAGCTCAAGTGATAGAGTGGCTGTCTTCCATGTTAAAGGCTGTCGGATTGTTCCTCATCCGTTGAGTGTTTTTATTATTATAATACTATTTTACTCTCTTCCATGTGTAAAAATACTCTGTCTAGAGTGGGACCGAATATAGTCTCTTTAGAGTAAATTGTACTCTACGAAATTTGCTGTGTAGTTGACACCACGATCCATCTGAAACTCCAAGGCTTTATCTCTCCATAAAAAGATTAAGATATTTAATACTGCATTGTATGGCAAAATAAAACTGCTTAAACACTGTGTTAGTTGGAGAGGTATGGTTGCTGCCATGTGCTCCACTTTTAATAGTCAAGGAACAACAAAAAGAAATAATTATGTGGAGTAGGAAGAATGCTTTTTTCATGATAACACACAATTCCAAAGTTCGCAGTTGGTTCAGTGTTTGTGCACATTGTTTTGACTGTCAGGTTGTTCCATGCTAGGTTGTGTCAGAGTTAGCCAGCCAGCAGCGGAACCGAGACGATCTCCTGGTGGCTGTCACCGAGAACGAGCACTTCTTGAAATTGGCTCAGGCAAGGCTGGAATTGCGTCAGCAGAGGCCCCCAAAGGAGAAATGCCACGATCGGGCACAATCACAGCTCCTTGCAGAAGTCGGCCAACTTAGCAGTCAAATCGAAACGTACGTCCCCTTAAATGTGTTTGCGTGGCTGTAGATGCCATTACAACCTGTTGTTCATTCCCGTTTCCCTCCGTTGTCAGGCTGCATGGGACAGTGGAGCAGTCAGAAGAACAGCAGAGGGCGCTGGTCCGCTGTCAGCTGGAGCTGCAAGAGAACATTGAAATCAAGGCCAGACTCCTTTACGTTGACGAGGTCATCTGCGGCCAACTCAGGAAGAATATGGTCATACACAACTTTTGACACACAATGACTGTACTTTTACAATTTTTGTTTATCAAAACATTTCCACGAAGAGTCAGGTTATCTATATATTAATTCATGATGACTGTCTTGAGATACTAGCCTAGCACCCCTTTACAGTAAATAACCCATGTGAAGGATTTATAAATTAAAAGTGTTTAAAGTGGTCAACCTTAACTCATTCACTGCCAGTCATTATAGAAAATTTTTACATTTCCAATACTCACGTGATATTACATTCAATAATTATATATAAACCGAATCTACCAAATAACAGAATAGACTCCCTACTTTTTGTCCCGTCCCGTTCTTTTATAATTGACAACAGAAAAATGTAGGTTTGCCAAAATACATCCATTTCTCCCATGGACTCTGAAACTGTGTTTATTTCCTATAAAATGGGGCAATGATGTCATCTACCGGTGGTTGGGCATCAGTAAAGTTGTTTCCAAGTTTGATATTTACAGTGGAGCATGCTCAGATTCGCCCCCATTTAGCACCACTCTAAAAAATACAATTGACAAGTATACTTGTCAAAGGCAGTGATTAAACATTCCTTGACAATAATTAATATGTTATATGTGACCTCACTAGTCTAAACCTGATATTCTGATTAATATTACATTTGTGGAATAGGATTTTATCCATCTAGTGGGCGGCTATTTTGTCACTTGCTGTAGACTGAAGATGACATCAATGTTGCTCAGGGCTCAAGCAATGACCAATCACAGCTCACCTGTTTTCTGAAGCTGTGCTGTGATTGGTTGTTACTTGAGACCTGAGCAACATTGATGTTATCGTCAGTCAACAGTAAATGGCAAAATGGCCGCCCCCTGAGATGGATAGAAACGGCTGGATTTTGCTTCATAACTCATATTCCTCAAACACAATATTAACCAGAGTACCCTACTTCGACTAGTTGTGCTGCATAGAACATATTATTGTAAAAAAAAAATTGGGTTGACTTCCGCTTTCATACATTTGTTAACATGTAATACTACGTTCAACCCAAACACGAAAATGGCACGTTTGAACATCGCCAGTCAATCTTGTGGTTGTGTTGGCTGCTAATTGCTTTCTTGGTTGACAGTTCAACAGCTGTAAACAAGCAATCCACTCACAGGATCCGCCAACTTCCTTGATCCCCATTCACTGAGTGTCGCTTTTTGGCTCGGTCCCGGCCGGCATTGGAAGCTACCTCTGTTGTACCTCCTGGTCTCACAGACTGCAATCAAATAGTCTCACTTTTTTTTTTTTTTTTTTTTTAATTTGACCACGCTGTGTGTCTATTTTTCCTCTGTCCCACTGGTTTGGAAGAAGCAGCTTGTATAGGGAATTATAGGATCAGATCAGGTCAATATTTCATCTCGCAAAAAAAAACAAACAAAAAAAAAAACAGTTGCTCACACTGCAGACATCCTTTTTTAAAATGTTAATTGATTAAATAAGAAATTTGAAGGCGATAATTAACAAGAACAAGGTGGATACAAAACAGAAAATAGGTGGATACAAAACCCTAACGAGACAGCCATGATACAAACCACAAGAAACAAGACAGTAACGTCAAATAAAATATAATCTAACAAAGCAAAAAGCCTTTTGTGGACAATGCTTATTGGTGGTTTATCCCAATTTTCAAGATTTGTTTTGGTATAAAGACATTTATAATTAAGGGGCGTCAGTTATATGCAACAAGCCCTAACATTTAATATCTAACTTATTTGATGGTGCAGGCGCTCCTTATTTGTATACAAGCAATTAAGCCAATTTTCCATAATAGTCCCCTTTTAAGACTGCATCGTTGTGTCAAGTATTCAAGCATTATTCGCACGGAGCTAAACTAATGGTTGTTTTTCCACAGATTTGGAATGGAATTCAATACCAATCATGACAAATGGTGCAAAGTTTTATGATTATGCATTAATGAAGAAATATAGATTTCAACAATTTTGTCAAAAGGGCCATTACTATAAGCCTACTGTAGTTTGAATAGTGTGGATGGGCCTGTTGTGATGAAGAGGTCTCTTCCTGTGCTTCTCTGTTCTCTTGGCATCTTGCTTTTAGTTTTCTGTCTTCAGCATTACTTTTGAAAGCTGGTCGTAGCAAATTAGCAAGTCAGTCACAACTTAAAAAAAAAGAAAAGAAAGAAAGAAATGTAGTTGTTGAGGTGATTTTAAAATGTGTCTTTCAGTACAATTTCAAACAGCAGATAATGTAAATGTCCACTTGTCAAGCAGGAGTGAATATTTTTCCAAGAGGTTTACAAAAGCTTTGTTGATGACACACGGACTGCCAATCTGTCTAAAAGTAGCAACACACATTGTCCGAAATTGGGTAAAATGCATTACAATTGGCCAGACAGATAATTGTTTAAAAGAAGAAATTGCGTGATTGTGAAAGTGAAAAGTGATTCATTCATTTCTTAAAACTGCTTCTTTCAGTGCCACAGTGCTCCTGAAAAACAACATAACAGAGCTTCAAAGTCTGTGATGCAGCACATAAACACTCAAAAACTCTCACCAGAATATATTATATTAAATAGAAATGATATCTTTAAACGGGCGGCACGGTAGTCGAGTGGTTAGCACGTCCGCTTCCCAGTTCTGAGGTCTCCGGTTCGAGTCCAGGCTCGGACCTTCCTGGGTGGAGTTTGCATGTTCTTCCCGTGCCCGCGTGGGTCTTCTCCGGGTACTCCGGTCTCCTCCCACATTCCAAAGACATGCATGGCAGGTTAATTGGGCGCTCCGAATTGTCCCTAGGTGTGCGTGTGCGTGTGAGTGTGGATGGTTGTTCGTCTCTGTGTGCCCTGCGATTGGTTGGCAACCAGTCCAGGGTGTCCCCCGCCTACTGCCCAGAGCCAGCTGAGATAGGCGCCAGCAGCCCCCGCGACCCTTGTGAGGAATAAGCGGTCAAGAAAATGGATGGATGGATGGATATCTTTAAACTAATAATCACATAATATGTAGACTTTAGGCCTAAATGTAGTTTGCATCAAAATGGAACACATAACACATTTTTTTTTTTTTTTTTTTTATATATTTCTTTGGAAAACAAATAATGCTGCCTGGACCACAAAAATAGATTAAAATGTGTCAAAATTAAAATAGTACAATATTACAAATGTGCATTGCTGTCCAGAATGTGCACTTATTCCATCAAATGATGGAGAGTGGTAGTTTTAAGCAATCAGCAACATGTGCTCTGACAGGAAGGGTGGAATACAAACTAATTAAATTCAAATCAGTCACAAAGAATTGACAATATTGTGAAGTCACACTGCATTGCTAGGAATCTTATCAACAATAGGCTAAACTCTTGTACATAGAGAGGTGGAGATTGTTGAATCATTTTATTTTGCTTCGTCTCAGGCGATATAGCTGCTGTACAACTCTTGATGTACACACATGTTGAAAATGTGTAATGTGATGATAGTGGGATAGATTAAAAAAAAAAATCTAAGCGAGGAATCATAAATTAATTAATCTAGATTCCCACTAACATACACTCAGGTTGTTGTTTGCACCAACAGAGGGCGCTGTTGTACAACAAACTCATACAATTGCAGCAATGAAACCATAGACGTAGCTTATAGGCCATCAGGTCACACACGTTTTCGTTCAGTTTCGCTCCACTACCAGGGGCACTAAATAATCTTTACTTCATAAAATAGATTTATTAGTAGTAAGTAAGAATCCGTGGAGTTCACCCTCTGAAAACCTGCCAATTTTGTATTTTCGGTGGTGAAACCCCGGCACTATTTTGCGATGAGGCGCAGTGATCTCCGGTGTGGGCGTAGTGCCATTAGGTCGGTAGTGGTGTGATTTAGGTCACATGAGCCAATCAGGTAGCTGCTGCTTTCTCCTCACCATAGCAACCGCATATCAAAAATGGCGACCACAACGTCGGAGAGCGAAGAAGAGCGAAAGGAGAAAAAAGTTAAAAAGAAAGTGGTGAAAAAACTTCGTTCCCGTTCAGGTTTGCCCATCGCTTCAGCTGGCCCCGTCCTTCCAGCCATCTGCATCATTTGTAAAAATAAAATTCAAAGTATATTCGTCTGGGATCGGAAGGCACACGGAAGAGGGATCATCTCGCCAAAGCAGAAACATTGTCAGCAGGTATGTGCTACACACACGCGTGCCCATTTCTGTTATTAATGTGACCGATATCTTGTATAGGGCTGAAAATAATTTGTTGCTAGGTTAAGTTTTAAGGCTATAGTTTATTAAAAACGCGAGCTGTTGAATGATTTATCGAGTGAATCCAACAGTTGTTACCAAACTCGAGTTACCTGTGCCCATCAGAGTCATAATAGAGAGTCACAGCTACACGCTCCCTTTTCCCCAAACTCTCTCTCATCAACCTCAACAAACACTTTACTTAAATCTGTGATGTGCATATACTGTAAAGAGGTGATGTGACAATAACACTTATAATGTAATTCTTTTTTGTCTAAAGGCGGGTTGCTGCAGGCAGCTGAGATGAAGAAAGACTGTTCCATTCTTCTGCATATTCAAGACAAAAGACTGTCACAATGGAGGTGCAGTTTTGTTTCAGAGATTACACAAGGTTCTTAAAGTCAACAGCAACAGCAACCAGGGACGAACAAATGTGAGTTGTTACATTGCACTATTTCATTATCACTTTGCTAAAATTACACATTTCAAAAGTAAAGCATTGGTCAGCAATATGTCACTTGTATTCTGTTTACATTTCGAGATAGCATTAATTAGAAAGCATGACTCTGCACATGTTAAGTGAGTGTAGGTGTGTTTCAGGCAACCCTATGCTGAGAGCTACAAACTCTTTTGTGAACAAGTAATCCGTCAAAGGATTATAGTTGACAAAGATGTGATGAGAATGGACAAGCTAAGAGGTTTGTTAACAGTGTTAAGAAACACGGGGATCTTGATGCTTCAGACTACAGGTAACGTATAAATCTTCACACTGAAAAACATTCTCTGAAATCTATGGGAAGAGATTTGTCTAAAATCTCACTGTTTCAGAAAAAAATAGTTTGCTGACAAGCTCAATTTAAGTTAAAAATAAATAAATAAATAAAATTGATTCTCTAAAAATGAAAACCAGTTGGTTGTTAATTATTATATGCAAATGTGTTTTTTTGTCTTCTGTATTTATAATTGTTCTTTGACCAAGAAAGTATATAGGCCTATAGGTATATTTTTATTTCTATCCAAATATACGATTATTCACTAGAATTTTCAGTAGGATATCCGAATACCAAAATATTCGATAGCTGCAGCACTAATAATACTAATTTTGAGTTGTGGCACGCCCACACGAGTTATTTTACCACACACCCGTGTCAAAACTAGCTTACTGCACACACTGCACCCCAACTTCAAATTTTTGCTAACGTAATAATAATAATAATAACAACAATAATAAGAATAATAATATATATTATAAATTTTGTTGGATCCAAAAGCAACTTACATAATTATAGTTTCATATGATTGTAATTGTCTTATTTTCAAATGTTTAAATATTTTCTTGATTTGAACAAAATATAATTGTTTTGAATAATCTTGATTTCAATTATTACCAAAATAATGGTGATGATTATTTTTTTCCATAATAGAGCAGCCCTAATGTGATGTGAATATGTGTATCTTGTGCTCATCTTTCCCTTTAATTTTCTATTTCAGGCAGTATATACTGAAACGAAGATTGAGGTGTGATTTCCCCCAGCTGGTTTTTCACACCCCTTTCCAGCAACACCTCTGAAATGGTTTTTGTAGAGACATTATCAACAACTGACAAACTTTTAGACAGGATACCTCACTCATCAGATACATCAACTACTGAGTCTACTGACGTAAGCCAAGAAAGTGACACTAACACATAGCTGGTAAAACATCAGGTTGTAAAATCACAGGACACTTTACAGTGCAGGGCTGTAAAATCTATGTAAAATTTGCCATTTTGTTTGTTTCATTATCAAGATGTTAACTCTCCATTTTAACACTTTTCAAGCAAAAATAAAAATGTATTCCATTTTTCCACAACACAGACCTTTGTTAAATTGGTCTGCCAAAAAAAAGAGAGCTGTTCCAAAGGTTTTATTGTGAATGCACATTTGATTTTTATTTTATTTATTTTATTTTTTTTATTAATATTTTTTTGAGTGGGGGGGCAGGGGTGGGGGGCGGGGGGTATAAATGACATGCTGTGATGACACAATCTGATACTTTAATAAATATTCTATATGTTATAATAATCTGGGCTCTGAATGCATCTATTTTCATCTAGTCCATTTTGCCTTGTTCCAGGTTTGTGGTGCATTGTAGTATTTTTGGCCAATGTATGCTGCTTCTTGTGTACCTTTCATGACGTAATAGGTTGTGAATTGTTTTCATATATGAAACATAAACATAGCTAAATGTAACATCCGTGTGCTGGTTTCACTTCTAGTTGAAGCGTTTTTTTTTTTGGCACAAATTTAATATATTTAATGATCTAAATTCACATGATTGCACCAAACCACCAATACTTATTTCTGATGTTAGGTACATGTATTTATAACATCTGGGAATGATTTTCTGTTGCCAAATTTAATGTAAGACGTTTTACAACCAAAAACAGCAGCACAAGATTTTCGTTTTTTGTTATTTACCTAAATATGCATTTCTGGCTTGAGACAAAATTGGGGCAGGAAAACATTGGGTGAACTTTTAACCCAAAGTTCAGAAGGGTATTATCTATCAAAAAATGCATTGAACAAGTAGTGCCCAGACAGTGGAGCGAAATTCATTTTCTAGGCACTTTTTTGGGGTTCACCCCACGGCCTATAAGCTAAAAGCACACTGCAAGTATCTCATTTCTCAGTTTGTGGCTCCCTGTCAATGTCTACAACTAGCATGAGCAGCAGATAGGAGAACTGAGACGTGCCCGCGATTACGACAGCCCAAAAAACAAAATATAAACAGTAGTGATTCGGTGGTCATCATCGTGTCTCAGATTAAAAAAACAAAAAAAGATGTCATACATTAACCAAAAATGAAAGTGATGACAAAAGAAAAAAAAATTGTTAAATACAAAAATTGTTGATTAAAAAGGGAAATGAACTTTTGGAAATATTTTTGCATATATTAAGTGGTTAAAATGTGTTTGATAGATTTATTGTTCCATAAGGTGGCTTCATATTTCTTTTGGCTGGACGGTAGGTTTATTTCATGTCTTAAATTTATGTTTCTGAAATACTTCACAATGTGCAAATATTCTGTTTAATTGTGTTGGTGTCTGTCTAAAGGTTAAATATTTATATTTAACATTAAATTATCAACCTTTTGTTTTCCTGATCCTTATTTTGAAGAGAAAAAACAAACAAACCAAAAAACAATTATAACTGTCAATAACTACTAATAAATATTTAAACTGATACATGTGTACACACTGGAATAGCGGAACAAACAAACAATAGAGGAATTTAGGGGATTTTCATTTTCAACCTGGATAGATTTTTATTTTTTGTTTTATAAAAAGTATTTACGTTACAAGAAGTCAAGAGAGACTGCCTATTTTGTTTTTCATAAAAAAAAACCTTTATTTTCATGTTAAAAATGCACTTTCAATAAAGTATTTGGAACTCCGTTTCTACTGCATTATTTTTATGTTGAGATGGTGTTATCGGCAGCTGCTGAAAGTAACTAAAAAAGTAACTTTTAATCTAACGTAGTTACTTTTAAAATCAAGTAATCAGTAACGCAATTTAGTTACTTTTAAAACCAAGTAATCAGTAAAGTAACTAAGTTACTTTTTCAAGGTAACTGTGGCAACACTGGTGATAACGTCTCATCTGTTTCACAGAATTACACGCAGGTCCTTGGCGGGTGATTGAAGAGTGAAAAAGACAAGGCCAACACAATAAACCCCTGAGCTGTGAAATACAAAAATGTGCAACACAATCAAATTCATTGGGAAACCTTGCTATGTGAACATAAAGCAGATTTTCTAAGAAACGTGTTACACAACGTGTAACACATCTGCTGTTGTATTCTTTTCTGACTTCTTATTTCCATGATCAGTGAATGATCAAGGCCGAGGAATGTAATGGAAAAATTGTAAAAACTAGACAACAATGTGATGTTTTTGTAATCTGACAATCATAAACATCTGTCCTTCAAAATGTGATAAGCACAACCGCCCCTTCATCTGGGAGGGAGCAGGCGAGGTGATGGGCACAATAAAAACTGTCTCCTGTGCTCTGCAAAACTTCAAGATAGTCCGGGGTGCTCTGTGGGTTGATTTGTTAGGTTTCGTACTGAGTGCAATCTATGTTTTGTCCTCCGATTGGTGTGTGGTCTTTGGGAGGGGGTTTACCCCCTCTCAAGTCAAGATATTCGAAAGGCGCTGTTAGTATGTGAGTCTGAAAGTAAGAAGACAATAGAAAGACATACAGGAAGATCATCACCTCTGTGTTTTAACAAATGTGATCAAAAGATATTATTTCGTGTCAATATTTAATTACCTCCGAGTTGCACCTGCAGCTCAACTTGTCCAGCTTCTGAAAGTTTGCAAAAGTCTCTCTTTTGTTTGTGGAGATCTCAAATCAAGTTTATTTATAAAGCGCTTTATGAAGAGGCGTTGCTGTATACAAAGTGCTGTACATAAACAAACATCAGTTTTGCAGCAAACAAGAATAAAGCAAACATTTTGAAGTGTGAATAGTTTTTTTTTTTTTTTTACAAGTAAATACATTATACATCAGTGAACAAATAAGAAGTAGTGAATAAAGAGATAAATAAGTACACTAAACATCAAACTCATCCACACCACAAAACACCATATGGTGCTTATTCTCACTGGCTTTGGGCGAGAGGCGGGGTACACTTTGAATTGGCTGCCAACCAACCATTCACACTTGAATTCACACCTATGGACAATTTAGAGCAAAGAAGTGGATCTGCCAACTTGTAACTGGGGTCAATCATTTAATGAAAAATAAGAATGCTTCCGATACATCAGCAGTTGTTACACTACTTGTAAATGGCGACATGACTTCAGAGCATCGCCAACTCCAAGACTGTACTTCTCCACCACAGACTTTCAGTGCCTCTCCAAAAAAAAAAAAAAAAAAAAGCCACTGGGTCAAAAGCTAATAGGCCGTGGGGTGAACCCCAAAAAAGTGCCTAGAAAATGAATTTCGCTCCACTGTCTGGGCACTACTTGTTCAATGCATTTTTTGATAGATAATACCCTTCTGAACTTTGGGTTAAAAGTTCACCCAATGTTTTCCTGCCCCAATTTTGTCTCAAGCCAGAAATGCATATTTAGGTAAATAACAAAAAACGAAAATCTTGTGCTGCTGTTTTTGGTTGTAAAACGTCTTACATTAAATTTGGCAACAGAAAATCATTCCCAGATGTTATAAATACATGTACCTAACATCAGAAATAAGTATTGGTGGTTTGGTGCAATCATGTGAATTTAGATCATTAAATATATTAAATTTGTGCCAAAAAAAAAACGCTTCAACTAGAAGTGAAACCAGCACACGGATGTTACATTTAGCTATGTTTATGTTTCATATATGAAAACAATTCACAACCTATTACGTCATGAAAGGTACACAAGAAGCAGCATACATTGGCCAAAAATACCACAATGCACCACAAACCTGGAACAAGGCAAAATGGACTAGATGAAAATAGATGCATTCAGAGCCCAGATTATTATAACATATAGAATATTTATTAAAGTATCAGATTGTGTCATCACAGCATGTCATTTATACCCCCCGCCCCCCACCCCTGCCCCCCCACTCAAAAAATATTAATAAAAAAAATAAAATAAATAAAATAAAAATCAAATGTGCATTCACAATAAAACCTTTGGAACTTCATTGGAACAGCTCTCTTTTTTTTTGGCAGACCAATTTAACAAAGGTCTGTGTTGTGGAAAAATGGAATACATTTTTATTTTTGCTTGAAAAGTGTTAAAATGGAGAGTTAACATCTTGATAATGAAACAAACAAAATGGCAAATTTTACATAGATTTTACAGCCCTGCACTGTAAAGTGTCCTGTGATTTTACAACCTGATGTTTTACCAGCTATGTGTTAGTGTCACTTTCTTGGCTTACGTCAGTAGACTCAGTAGTTGATGTATCTGATGAGTGAGGTATCCTGTCTAAAAGTTTGTCAGTTGTTGATAATGTCTCTACAAAAACCATTTCAGAGGTGTTGCTGGAAAGGGGTGTGAAAAACCAGCTGGGGGAAATCACACCTCAATCTTCGTTTCAGTATATACTGCCTGAAATAGAAAATTAAAGGGAAAGATGAGCACAAGATACACATATTCACATCACATTAGGGCTGCTCTATTATGGAAAAAAATAATCATCACCATTATTTTGGTAATAATTGAAATCAAGATTATTCAAAACAATTATATTTTGTTCAAATCAAGAAAATATTTAAACATTTGAAAATAAGACAATTACAATCATATGAAACTATAATTATGTAAGTTGCTTTTGGATCCAACAAAATTTATAATATATATTATTATTCTTATTATTGTTGTTATTGTTATTATTATTATTATTACGGTAGCAAAAATTTGAAGTTGGGGTGCAGTGTGTGCAGTAAGCTAGTTTTGACACGGGTGTGTGGTAAAATAACTCGTGTGGGCGTGCCACAACTCAAAATTAGTATTATTAGTGCTGCAGCTATCGAATATTTTGGTATTCGGATATCCTACTGAAAATTCTAGTGAATAATCGTATATTTGGATAGAAATAAAAATATACCTATAGGCCTATATACTTTCTTGGTCAAAGAACAATTATAAATACAGAAGACAAAAAAACACATTTGCATATAATAATTAACAACCAACTGGTTTTCATTTTTAGAGAATCAATTTTATTTATTTATTTATTTTTAACTTAAATTGAGCTTGTCAGCAAACTATTTTTTTCTGAAACAGTGAGATTTTAGACAAATCTCTTCCCATAGATTTCAGAGAATGTTTTTCAGTGTGAAGATTTATACGTTACCTGTAGTCTGAAGCATCAAGATCCCCGTGTTTCTTAACACTGTTAACAAACCTCTTAGCTTGTCCATTCTCATCACATCTTTGTCAACTATAATCCTTTGACGGATTACTTGTTCACAAAAGAGTTTGTAGCTCTCAGCATAGGGTTGCCTGAAACACACCTACACTCACTTAACATGTGCAGAGTCATGCTTTCTAATTAATGCTATCTCGAAATGTAAACAGAATACAAGTGACATATTGCTGACCAATGCTTTACTTTTGAAATGTGTAATTTTAGCAAAGTGACAATGAAATAGTGCAATGTAACAACTCACATTTGTTCGTCCCTGGTTGCTGTTGCTGTTGACTTTAAGAACCTTGTGTAATCTCTGAAACAAAACTGCACCTCCATTGTGACAGTCTTTTGTCTTGAATATGCAGAAGAATGGAACAGTCTTTCTTCATCTCAGCTGCCTGCAGCAACCCGCCTTTAGACAAAAAAGAATTACATTATAAGTGTTATTGTCACATCACCTCTTTACAGTATATGCACATCACAGATTTAAGTAAAGTGTTTGTTGAGGTTGATGAGAGAGAGTTTGGGGAAAAGGGAGCGTGTAGCTGTGACTCTCTATTATGACTCTGATGGGCACAGGTAACTCGAGTTTGGTAACAACTGTTGGATTCACTCGATAAATCATTCAACAGCTCGCGTTTTTAATAAACTATAGCCTTAAAACTTAACCTAGCAACAAATTATTTTCAGCCCTATACAAGATATCGGTCACATTAATAACAGAAATGGGCACGCGTGTGTGTAGCACATACCTGCTGACAATGTTTCTGCTTTGGCGAGATGATCCCTCTTCCGTGTGCCTTCCGATCCCAGACGAATATACTTTGAATTTTATTTTTACAAATGATGCAGATGGCTGGAAGGACGGGGCCAGCTGAAGCGATGGGCAAACCTGAACGGGAACGAAGTTTTTTCACCACTTTCTTTTTAACTTTTTTCTCCTTTCGCTCTTCTTCGCTCTCCGACGTTGTGGTCGGCATTTTTGATATGCGGTTGCTATGGTGAGGAGAAAGCAGCAGCTACCTGATTGGCTCATGTGACCTAAATCACACCACTACCGACCTAATGGCACTACGCCCACACCGGAGATCACTGCGCCTCATCGCAAAATAGTGCCGGGGTTTCACCACCGAAAATACAAAATTGGCAGGTTTTCAGAGGGTGAACTCCACGGATTCTTACTTACTACTAATAAATCTATTTTATGAAGTAAAGATTATTTAGTGCCCCTGGTAGTGGAGCGAAACTGAACGAAAACGTGTGTGACCTGATGGCCTATTAGCTGGTGTGTTGGCTGTGGGACATACCTGTGTCGTTTGAATCCATGCATTGGATCGTCACGGGAGTTATTCTTTTTGGCTCGCGCGCAGTACCAACGCCGGCCCGGGACATACAAGTGCACCGAGAGGACTCGATAGCCATGGGAAATACCGAGATGTACGGCACCGGCTTCTGCTAACTGTCTCCATTTGTAGGTTGTCACTCGTTGCGCGCGCGCGCGCCGTGTCGCGAGCACGGAAACACGGAAGTAGCTTGAATGGTGATACTACTGAAATGTAAACAAAACAAGTAGAGCACGGCGCAGAACTCTTGCTATTGTTATGAAAACCATAAAGCCTCACTCGCAACCGATACGGTCGTTTAGCTCCCCTTGACGAACGATGGTTCGGTCGAATCGTTTTTTTGTTCCACCCCTACTGAAAACGTAACTTGTCTGACGTCACTCCCCCTGGCGAGAGGGCGGAGACGACCTCATCCCATAATGCTTCACGGACCAGTTGAGGATGGAAATAAATTATTTTTTTTTACCACTTTTATGGTCCATAATGCACACTTTTTTGTTGTGTTGTGTGCCTGTTGGTTAATAAAACTAGTAGTAAAAGTATCATCACTTTTGTTTTGAATGTGCAAACCATTCATGACCAGACCATGGCTGAATTCAGTGTGGTGATCAATGACTTCTGCCTCATCTTCGTAGTTAGCAGTAGTTGTTTGTGACTGTTACAACAGTGAGATAGTTTACCTTCTTAATGAAAATGTGGAGTAACGCATTGATTCTCTGGACAGTAACTTTAATCAGACTACTTTGTAGAATAAAGTAACGCGTTAGACTATTAGTTACTTTAGAAAGCAACTTTTTTGAGTAACGCGTTACTAAGTAACCAGGTACATTAGAATTATATTGTTCCCACAGGTATTTGATGTTTATTTATAATGCAGCCTATGTTCAGACTTACTAAGTAACGCGTTACCGGCAACACTGGTTATCACAATGTCATCAGATGGGAGGTTTTCGATGAGGTGCTTCTCTGGTTGAGGTGAGTTGGCGACTTAGCACATCACACGTCGGAAGATGGGTGCTTATATCACCACATCCACCTATTTTGGTTGGTCGTCTCAGTTGGACTTGGCACCTTGCTACAGTGACTTGAGGGAGTGACAATGGGTTCTTTGCACAGTTCAACTACCTACTGAATTTAACACCACTCCTTTGTTTCCTGTCTTTCATGATTGGACAAACTGATTAATCCAGGTGCGTCATTGTCGTCGTGGTTACTGAGGTAAGGCACACCTGGATTAATCAGCTTGTCCACTCATGAAAAACAGGAAATGAAGGAGTGGTATTGTGTTTAGGAAGTAGTAGATTTGTGCAAAGAGCCCATTCTTCTTTGTGAGGTCTTTAATGACCAGCGACCACATGCAGTCACTTGGTTGAAACCGGTGAGGCAACTTTTCTTCTGATTTTAGGAGGGTGTAGGCTACCACCTGTCTGATTTCTGGAGTTTAGAAGCCAGGTACATTAGAATTATATTGTTCCCACAGGTATTTGATGTTTATTTATAATGCAGCCTATGTTCAGACTTCAGAGGGTGGTCAGTTTCTGTTATTGCTAAATAGTTGAGGAAAATTTGAGGGGGAAAAAAAGTATTCCATAAGAAGGTTGTAATTACGAACGCCGACCAGCAGAGGGCAGTGTTTGCTATGTTGTGCGCATAACATAGCCTCTGCCAGGGGATTGTCTTGCATTTGTATGCGAACGCAGTAAATTAAATGGTTGTGTGTGTGTGTGTGTGTGTGTGTGTGTGTGTGTGTGTGTGTGTGTGTGTGTGTGTGTGTGTGTGTGTGTGTTTCCCAGAAAATAAAACCCATAATAATTAAATGTATTGTGACAAACTGCAGCTTGCACCACATTAGCGCACTTGAATTTTGACATTCAGAGCTTTTGTCCACTGGTAGTTTTTTCAGAACATTTAGCTAGTTTTTTGTTTGAGTCCACCATTTTCTCTTTGGCGTGCCCTCCCCACTAACTGGGCGGTAGGCACAGTGAGTTCTCAAGTTAATGCCCAAATAATTGCTAAGCTGACTGATTGCTTCATTAACCGAATGTGACCCATTGTCACTGAACAACCTAGCTTTAATAGTACAATGTGGGTTACTTTCAGAAAAGCAGAGCTTTGGTGACATTGTTAGCAGTTAGTGTCGAAGCCAAAAATGTCTCAGTCCATTTGGACCACTTTCTATTAAGACTCGACAGTATTTCTTTCCTTCTGAGTAGGGGTGGGAACCTCTGGGTACCTCACGATACGATACGCGATACGAGGCTCACGATAAGGATTATCTCGCGATATGACGATACTGCGATTATCTTTATATTGGTCAGGAAATAAGTCCACGATAATCACGATAAATCTACTCAAGACCTAAAATGATGTTTTTTCAATGACAAAATAGTTCATTTTCATACCATCACTGAAAAAAACATATTAAAACTGGTGTCTTCTTCAGAGTGAGTAATTTAGTGCATTTTTTAAACAAATACAAATGTCTTCTCAACAGAGAACTTTTGTGAACAAATTTATGTCTTTCTTAAACACTACTGTCACACAACATGCCAGTCAGTTACATAGTCAATTGTTTAATTTGAGAAATCTTGAATTAAATTTAAATGAAATTTTAGATATTAAATCCAATTAAATCAATATTAACATTGATCAGAAATTGTGTGCTTCAAAAAGTATAAAGATATGTTTTAAAACTAACATTGACGATATAATACACATTTTTCATAGAAACTTATGCAAAACTGGGTCACTCGCTGGACGGTTAAATGTCTTACACAAGTAAAAGTAAGCTCGTGCTTTTCTTTAAAATAAAAAAAAGAAAAGAAAATGATTTCAGCACGTATGATTTGAGGTCCCAATCACCGATGGAATGCGTGGAACTGGCAAAAAAAATAAAAAATTGATAGATGTCCATCCGTTGTTGACTCGCTGGTAAGACCTACTGATCTCCTCTTACAAAGTTGGAATTTTTTTTCTCAGTGAAATGACCGATTATTTTACCTGGTTGTCTTCAGTCAGAGAGAGAGAGAGAGAGAGAGAGAGAGAGAGAGAATTAGCATATTCGTCATGTTTCCAGTGTAACTATTGTGAGACAGTTCTTATCTCGTATACACCCAAGTCCATCTCTTCTCTATTCCATTTGATAAAATCCGAAATGTATCCATTCCACACTATCAATATATCCACATCTGACTTGTATGCAGCCGGTGTTTTGTTTACTTGGGTCTTCTTCGGCTGAAGACTGCCGCAAATTTCCCCGCCACTCTTATGAGGCGCTCCCTCTAGCGGCCCGCCAAGTAATTGCGCAATAAGGAACAATGGAGCCGTTACAGCAGCTGTATCGATACTTGGCATAGGCATATCGATTTCCCATCGTGAGAGAAAATATCGCGATGTATAGCCGTATCGAGATATCGTCACACCCCTACTGAGGAGTCAAGTTCAAAAGAATTTATCATAACATGTTCAGATGGTCCTACTGTATAGGCTACAAAATATGCTGCTAACGTATTATTTTGGGGTTTGAAAAATTGTTAGCACCTGGATTACTACTAGGCCTACAACGTCTACTATCATTCACTCAAACTCCATTATCAATGTTGGGTTCATTAATACACATGTATCTATTGTAGAGGAGATTCACTACACAAGCCCACTTCGACCTCATAGCGACGTCCACCATCTGCTGTACGGTTGTTGCGATTGGGCTGGGCCATTGCTTGAGAAACAAGCCTGTGAGCACGCACACACTGACAATGACCCAAAGCCACACTCACGTGACACAAGGATTTGTTTGAATTTATTCAAACGTCGAACAGCGACCATAGAGAGGAAGCGATGGCAATCACGCGAACAAGCAGCTGTACAGTCA
This sequence comes from Festucalex cinctus, assembly GCF_051991245.1. Classification (NCBI taxonomy): domain Eukaryota; kingdom Metazoa; phylum Chordata; class Actinopteri; order Syngnathiformes; family Syngnathidae; genus Festucalex; species Festucalex cinctus. The sequence continues at coordinate 24,558,745 of NC_135423.1, read as the reverse complement.
AGAGTCATGAGTGATTAATTTGTCTGTTTGAGCTTTGTGATGTTCAGTGTCAAAGGGAAGGAACATGCTGTTTTAATCAAAAACCAAGTTCACAACAATATCACCTGACTCACATTTGGTATACAAACAAATTTTCTTGAAAATAACACAATACAAATGCATGAGTCATCTCCACTAGTGTTGTATTTTCTTATTTGCTGATTTGACCTCAAATATATAAAGTGATTGAACGCACTGCTTCTCTTGTGGTTACTGGGTCTCATATAATTACATGATCTTATCTGCCCAAGTTAAAAGTCCAGTGAGGAACGTTTCATTTATTTTACAAATACCAGCTCCTTAATTTGGTGATGAGGTGAGTGTTGCACAGGTACTGAGTTTTGGCGCTACATTTCCTGAGAAAAACGTCAATAATGAATCCACCTCTTACAAAAAAAACCCAACAACAAACAAACAAACAAACAAAAAAAAAACACTTGACCGTGCTTAAAATGTACAAATACTCTAACAAGAGAACAATGCAGGCAAAAGGTTACAACAGTCATGACGGTGAGCTTTGCGCTCTAAACCACTTGAGTGAGAGCCGACATGAATACCGTACTACGGAACTGAGAAAGAGCCAACATTTACCAACGCAAAAAAAAAATAAAAAATAAAAAAAATAAAAAAAATCTGTCGTTGCAGTATGCACTAATATCACGCTTTTACCACTTGTGATATGTTGAGAATGTTCTAGTTGATGCATCAGAGGATGTATTACTGAGAAAACGTTGCGCAAGTAACAAACAAACAAACCAACTCATGTATGAAATACATTATGTAGCTCATATATTTACTGTAATACAAAAATAGATGATTAAAAAAAAATCTAAAATATAAAAATATACATATATATATATATAGTCAATGATATGTGCATGATTGACGAGAGTTTGGTTAGTAGATGATGCTTTCCTCGGCTGATGACTATATGAGCATCACTAATTCAATCACTTTTAGCCTGAAGAGCGGTCTGATTTTTTGTGATGAGTAAGTGGTGTATGTGTGAACATGTGTTGGGGGTGTCTTTAAATTAAGTCCATTTCCAGTGAGGTCACCATACGGAACATTTGTCAGCAGGGTTCATGGGGGTTCCCTTCGGACAATGGAAAACGCGGGAAAACTCATTGAACTGGGAAACGCTGCCAATCACTCTGAAAGGTGACAAATGCATAGTTTATTAGAACCTATTCATGATTATTGACGCATCTGATGTTCAATTTACCTGTAGTGCTCTGGTGCATGTTTATCCGTTAGCAACTGCAAGTAGATCGACTGAGATCTTCTTTTCATACACCAATTCTAAAATAAAGAAAGATAATAACAACAAAAGTTCAAATGTAATTTTGAATTGTAAGAAGCATCTATGGTAAGAAAATTAGCGGCCTTGATACCTGTGCGAAGGCAATGAAGAACAGTTGCTCATGTGTATATTTGAGCCCTGGTAGGGGCCTCTCTGGGCCGTGTTCTCTCACCCACTTTTGATATGCCTGGACAGAGTAAGTGTGAGTTAGGAAAGAAAAAAAAAAAAGAGAGACGTTGAAATTCATGGTGAGCACATTGAGTGGTTAGAAAATCTACCTTCCTTTTTTTTTAAATTTTGGCTCTCACGATCCTGTGGGAGTTTGTCCCACATGACAAAATGTACACGAGAAAACTGAGGACTAAATTGTCCATAAATGTGAATGTGCGTCATTGTTTGTCTATACTCTATGTTGCCCTGTGATTGGCTGGCACCCAGTCCAGGGAATACCCCACTTTGGTTTCAGTTCACCCACAACCCGAATGAGGACAAGCAGTATAGAAAATGGATCAATGATTTGGGGATTTTCAGTCAATAACGACAGCAATTTTTTTTTTTGTATATCCATTGAAGACATCTGTCTATCCAAAAGCACATTCAGAATTCATCCTTGAGGTAAATCACATGAGCAAATTGAGCTTTTTGTGTTTCCAAATGGCACCTCTTCAATTGATAGATTGGCTATTCTGTGACTGCTACGAAAAAACGATTTGAAAATGACTTTGACACAATATATTATGAAATTAGTAGATTACAAATCATTTATAGATTTTCTCTGAAAAAACAAACACACATTTGGCTAGTTGTCACTGTCTGCTACTCACCTGTAACCAGTCATCTAATTCAGTGTTTTCCAATTTTGATTGTACAAATGCACAAACACTATTTTACATTGTAAAAATGTCATGTCACACCACAAAACAAAAATTTCACAAAAAGTATGGAAAACCTTCTGAAATAATGATCATCCTATCTTCATTTACTCACTAGCAGTATGTACATACATGTCCTGACTAACGCCAATGTCAGACTACGCGATTTTTTTGTCTTACACGACAGTTGCGCTGTCACATTACCCGACAAATTCGACAAATTCGCTCCGTGTCGTGGACGGGGCGTGTAGTCACACTACACGTCTGAACGCGACAAGGCACCAGCCGATCATCGTGTGTTGTCTTGCCAAGAGAGACGCGTCGGCCACTGTTTGTCGGGGAGGTGGGACAAAAAAAAAAAAAAAAAAAAAAGGCACGGACAGGGAGTGTTTGCGTGAATGGAGCACGCATGGGACAAGTGTGATGTGATTGCATTGCTTGCGCTCCCTGCTCCGCAATAGTGTTTAAAATATGATTTAGTAGCCAATACTGTATTTTAATTTATTTAGGCCTATATGCGACGGGGCAATATAGCCGTTTTTGTTCATTAATTTGCGGGATGACATCTTGTTTTATTATTTTATCAAACACTGAATTATTATATTGTTTGAGTATTTTTTACTGCTTCATTTATTCATATTTGACTTGTTTTAGAACGGCGCATTAGATAGTACGCTACTCACTCCGAGGGGAAAAAAAAACTTTCAAGTGAGAGCGGGTGACAAGGCCGCCAGGCCTGGCCCGACTATGTAAAAATGTGATCGATCCTCACTAAATATGTGCCCATCCCCACTCATATGCCCAAATCTCTGAAATTATTAGAACAACAGTCACAATATATTTTGGTCCTCTTTACACGTCGCCGTTACCTGACGGGTTGCACGGATGCGTGCGCGCTCCATGCAGCCGCAGCGCTGCAGCTGGGCGCTTTTTTTTTTCCCCCCCCTTGAGATGCACCTGTCTGGCCCCATCCCATGAAATATCCAGGGGATAAATAAATAAATACATAAACGAATAAATAAACAAATGTATACATAAATAAAAAGAGCTATAAAGTGCTGTTCAGTGTGTGATTGACGTTTCGCTCCCTCTTCCTATTGGTCAATGCTGTGGAACCAAACGGACGACGACGTAGGTATGTCACATTATGCGTCAAGACGAGCAAAAATCCTACTTTCGTCGTGATGGTCGTGAACCGTCCCGGACAACAGGCGACCAGTCGTTGAACGTGTCACATTACACGGGCGACGCTACGTCAAGACAACCCAAAATCCTTTACGACATGCCCCGTTTGTCCGCGACACGTCGGTCGGGCTGAAATCGGGCTGTTTTCGTGTAGTCTGACATCGGCATTACTCTACTGTACGTTATTAATGTAATTTGCCATTGGCTGGTGGAAAATTGAATTGTTGTGCTTGTCACTGTCAGCATGGATAGATGAATAAAGATACTTTTTTTTTTTTTTTTTAGTAAATAAAGAATTTTTGGCCCAATTAGGTGAAATTGGATAATATCCTGCAGCACACCACATTATTTCTCATGGAACACTGAACAGTGGTTAGGAATCATAGATCTCATGTAATGCCTACCACACATGACGCACTACTGAACGCAACAATGAAGTCGCAGTCCCCATTGGTCCCATAGAACCATTAAGACAAAAAAAAAAACCCAAAAACCTCCTCCACTGCAATCAGGTGTTAATTCAGGGAGAGTAAATTATAATTACATGTAATTATAGGAAAACAAAATGTAAATACTTATTGGTACAACTTGGTGGTGGCTGGATGATGTTGCTTTATACCCAGAAAATCTTGTCGTTTTTTTTTTGTTTTTTTTTAAATAATGTGATGTAACATGGCATTTTTCACTAGCTGCTACATCTGTGATTTTGCAATGCCATTAATAACCTGGGGCGGCACGGTGGGGATGAGTGGTTAGCATGTCCGCCTCCCAGTACTGAGGATGCAAGATCGAGTACAGGCTTTGTACTTCCTGGGTGGAGTTTTCATGTTCTCCCGGTGCCTGCGTGGGTCTTCTCCGGGTACTCCGGTCTCCTCCACCATTCCAAAGACATGCATGGCAGGTTAATTGGGCGCTCTAAATTAGGTGTGCTCAGACCCGTCACCAGAAAGAAATTGTGGGGGGGGCATTACCTTTTTTTGGGGGGGCACACTTCATCAACCTAAATCTAATGTTCATCAGGTTGAACAGCGGCATTGTGACAACTGCAAAAGTGCTCAGAAATATTTTCTGTCACTTAAAAGCGGAAATCTGAAATCTAAAAGACAAACTGAAAAAAATGTGTAGTTCATTTTGCATTTATTCAACTCAAAAGTTCATTTGAAACAAATCCACTCTTCACTTCTATAAACAACTATGTCCGAATGAATGACTGCAACCCAGCCCCTTCTATCTGGAATTGGCTAGCAGTTGCCTTAATTTGCATGTTGGAATAGGGCTGTACGATATGGATATCATTTTTGCCAGACTCTATTCTTTGATCTTTGACTCAGCATGAGACTTCACATCATTTTACTTTTTTTATGGTGCCTTCTGTATTTTGTGTTATTTTATTTCTATACTTATACAGATTTCTTTTTTAGTATTAATTTTATTTGCGTGTATACTTATATTTACTCTAATTAATTTTATTTTGTGTTATTTTATTTCACTTGTGTCTACTAAAAGACTAATAAACTTTGTATGCAGCAATTGATGTTTTAAAGTGATTTAGAAATAAGGTTGAGTTATGTCGATGATATACAGAAACATATGGGTTCAGTGAAAAACTAAGCAGAATATCAATCCAAAAGGATGTGTAAAGTGCTGTTTTTTTAAAATTAGAACTTAGTGACAGTCATCAACATGAACAAACTTGGCAATAAAAAAAGAGAATTCAACTCACATTGTACTGCAACTGCTTTAGTGATAAATAATTTTATGCTCCTTCGTTGTTGTTGTGTATGTGTGACTGCTTGGGTCTGTTAACCGCATACTGTGTATTGCTACAATTCATCCGTGCTGTGTGGCTTGACTAATTAAAATAAAAGTTTGCCACTCACTTTTAAACGTAACCAGTGGACTCAGGATTCCCAATGATGTCAACTGTGTCATCCTGGATCAAGGTTTGGCGTTTGGTGGCTCCCATTAAAGCATCACGACTGCTCACTGCTCAGTCTTTATGCCAGCGCCAGCCGGCAAATGCGCACGATCTACCCGGAAGTAGATTTGGCTAAGGCACGTCTGCAGAGCGCGCGTCACAACCCTCGTGATCCGGATTGTAATTGGCTAGCCTTAGTTGTCAATCAAAGCCAAACTTGAAAGGAGGTATGTGGTTGGCTGGCACACCATGCTTTACTTGAACCAGAAGGCACAAGTTTACTTGACTGATAGGACGAATAGTTGGTGAGTCATCTTGCTAGGGCGGGCACGGCTGACTGACAGGGCGGGCACGGACCCCCAAGGCCCGCCCATGGCGACGGGACCGAGTGTGCTTGACAGTGTGGATGGTTGTTTGTCTCTGTGCGCCCTGCGATTGGCTGGTAACCAGTTCAGGGTGTACCCCGCCTACTGCCCGAAGCTGGCTGGGATAGGCTCCAGCACCCCCACGGCGAGGAATAAGTGGTTAAGAAAATGGATGGATGGATTAATAACCTGCTGTTAGAATTTCAAATTGCAGCAAAAATAGTTACAACTCCACTTGTCAGTTAGAATAGTGCTGTGTCACTTGACATTGCCAATCACATATAACCCCCATTCCCGCAGTGACAATTTTGCCAGCATTATTATAACAGAAGCTAATGCTGATAACTCACTAAGCCAATTCTATTAATCTGTGCTAACACTGCAGCTCTGCTGTCCTTTTTGCTTTGACATGGTTGTGCCACCACATCTTGGATCAGATTTTGCAACCAGAGTAATCCACAGTTAGTCTGTATTTTATAAGACTTTTAAATCAGCAGCCTGAGATTGATCATTAATTAATAGTACTCACATAGTATGACAGCTTGAGTCCCCCCATGTCTGCTATGTTCTCTCCCAGTGTCAAGCGGCCGTTAACCTAGATACAGAAAACACATTCTTATTACCTTCTAAATCCTTAACTCAAAATACAAAATGGGCTGCAATAAAATGTTTTGTTCTCAATGATGCCTATAGGACACACAATTGTAATGGAAGGAAAGTAAACTGCGCACATTCACATGCAGAATACTATAACCAACACATTCTAAATAGCATAATATAGATATGAAGCAGGGAGTAAAAATGTTGTATAAAAGTAGTTGTATAAAATAGGAATGGAAGAATTTTGATGGATGCCTGGAGCTGATGGTTGAATGGAGCCCCTTTTTCATGACACCGTCCCTACTCAGTTTGTTATCTTAAGACCTTCCTGCTATAGTTTAGAGTGGTTGACTTTCCTCTACAAAAGAGGACTACTTCAGTACCCCCACCCCCCCCACCCCCCAAAAAAAAAAATCGCTCTTATGTCACTAGTTTGAAGCCACTTTAAATCCCATCCTCAAATCTTCATGCTAAATTGATGAAACTCAGTAATACACAGCGATGATGACTCTGCTCAACCAATGAGTGGCCAGTGGTAATTTGGAAATGAGGCAATATGCAATTACAACCTTTGATGAGGCGGATAACTGTGAAAAGCAGCTTAATTGTGTCTTTGAATCAAATGAGGCATTTCGTGTGTGCTACTTGGCTGCAACAAGCAGTACTGTTGCTTTATGATCTAAAAGAACACATCAAAATAGGCATTCAGATGGTTTGGAGAGAGTCTTTGGTCCTAGTGAAGATCATTTTTAATAAAATAACGATTGTTTTCTAACCTTCATAATGTTTATTAAATATGACTTAATTCATTGCTTGTACACAGCGTCGGCTGGACAATAGAGGGCGCTAGGGTGCCACTCTACTATGTATGGTCATCACCATAGTACTTTCCTTGAAGACAAATACATTTATAAAATTTATCAAAAATATTTCAAATATATGCTTATCTACTTTAGGATAGACAACTGTCTAACTGACTGACTATGTTTTATTTATACAATGATCGCTGTGGGGAGCAAAAAAAAAAAAAAAGTTTGACCATTGACTCTCATTAAACATTTGACATCAGCAGCAGTAGGCTCGTTTGCAATGTAAGAGATAGTCCAAGATGTTTTTGAGAAAATTCTACCAACCACCAATGCCTGTAGGAACAATATATTATAACATTATATTCTTTATATCCTATACCATGAGAACATAAATGCATTGGATGTTCTACTGATGTGCATTTTGATCTACTTGTTTTGACATTACAAAAATTAATTTCTGCATCATCATCATGATTGGGCAAAAAAAAACAACAAAAAAACATTGCTTGTTTTCAACTTTGATGTCAGCAGTTGCTTACTCTTACTGAACAATTAAGTATTAGTGTCCCCCCCCAGGAAAATAAAGTATCGTCGAAAGAACGAAAAGCACTTAGCTTGAAGACAGATGAGTAAGAAATTGGAAAAGACAGTGTAGGACATAGTAGAGAGAGTGCGGTTCTGGCTAAGATGCAAGCTCATGGACCAGGACATTCTTTATCTGCTAATCGGCTTTTTAAAGACAAATAGAAAATATAGAACAGTCATTTTTTTTCAAACTTTCAGGCATCTGATAAAACGCTTACATCCATGGGCATAATAGCACCTGGCTATTTCTCCTCTACCACGCTTGCATTTAAAGGGGAAGTTTGCAACATAATAATAATGCTTCGATCACACACTATTTAACAATGTGATAGCAAGAAAATTTAAATATTCAATATAAAGTCAACTGTTGCTGTTTTTTTGTTTTTTTTTCTGGATATTTTTAAAATTAAAAAGCATTTGGTCTTACTTTCATATTTATTATTATAAAATTACCCACTTGTCTGGCGTCCTAATTCCATATGTGATGTTTCTAACAAACCAATCCATATCAAAACCTGCCAAATGCAAATCCATTTGAAGACCTTTAGGCCACAGACCAAGTACCGGTAGTCAAGACTCACCCTCTGATTGTAAACTGTGAAATTATCGTAGAGCTTAACAATGCATTCAGCTTTCTTCTGGAACTTTCTGTAGCTGTCCTCAGTCCACCACTGCTGTAGGTTGCCATGGCGATCATACTGTCCCCCTACATAAGGCAATTATAGTTGAAAAGGCATGTCACAATGATAACGATATACATACGCGCAACACAATTCAAACAGTAAATGGATATTTACGTGTGTTAAAAGCCAAAGTTTGACTGTGATAAAGACATGTTAACATCATAGCTAGTTTTTGGAATATTGCATGAAGAAAAATGTCCTTACCCCAGTCATCATATCCATGAGTAAGTTCATGACCGATGATTGCTCCTATTCCCCCATAGTTCAAAGACCTAGCAAGTGTAAAGAAACGTTAGACAAAAAAAAATCCTCCAAGTATTTACATCTGGATCTGATACACAATTTAACAGATGTGTCCAAGCTTTTTCCTTTGAGGGCTGCAAGCAGAAAATTGAAGGATGCAAGGACCACTTTGACACTGTCCAACTTTATCAAACACATAACCAATAGGTCAAGCAATCATGTATTTTAGTTACTTTAGGATTGTATTATTATTATTATTATTATTATTATTATTATTATTATTATTATTATTATTATTATTATTATTATTAATTTGTTTATTTATTTTTTAAACACCCATTAAAGGTGATAAGGCAAACCGTTTGTGTTTTTTGGCGGGTTTGGGTGGGGTAATATGATGACCATTTTAAAAACAGATATTAGTTAATTATTAATGTGTTGGTCACAAATAAGCCTTGATACAGACAACAGAATGTGGAGGAAAACATTTTGCTTCTGAAAACGAAATACCTTAATTCATGAGGCATTATAAAGAGAAATGTTACTATTTTATTTTTAATACTTTCTTAAATAGAATATCTAGAAAAGCGGTTTATGTTAATTATTATTATTGGTTGTTGATGCACCCATGGGTGATGTGGGTGATGACGATCCCCCTGACCCCAAGCCCTCCCAAACACACAGGGGGTAGTTTCATTAAGAATGCGCTACGTCTGGTAATATTGCGCGAAATATTGCACCACAACTGCACGCGCAGTCTGCGCCCAGTACTCACCTATTCACTAAGGATATTGCTAGAATCATATACAAATGCAAACACGCCCACAAAACTTAGCATATAGCTTGGAGCAAATTTGTACCTGATTTACCACACATGGTAATGGATTTGCGCCAAGAACATGGTTGTTATAGTAACAGTTGCGAGAAAGATGACATTATCAGAAAGCAAGGTTGGACCGAGAGTAAGCGTTTAGAGCGCCATTAAGCTGTACAGAGCAGAGAGGACGACGACAACGTCATTCATTCATAAAGTACAAATTATTGGTGCGATCGTTTTTAAAAAATATATTTTCAGAGGTTGCCGTGGGCGGACAGTATGCATCTGACACGTAAAAATGATTGTAAAATGCCCCCCCAACCCCACCGCCATTGCCCATCAGCCCGGGTTGCGTCATGTGTCGTAAAACAAAATAGAAAAATGTCCCCCTCTCGCTCTCTCTGTCTCTCTCTCCCTCCTCTCTGCGTGATTAGCCTGGGAGGTACGGGCAGTTGGGAACCATGCACTGCTGTCATGATCCCAGGATCGAGGAAGCGCCAATTTTCACCAGCCTTCCATAAACGTTATTTGCGTCACACAAACTCAGTGTGGCTATTAGTGCTGGCATAAATTAGACGCTGTATATCAATGAGTCTCATTTGCATTGGGGTGGGCATTTTATGCGCCAAATGTATGTAAATTACCTCATTTACATATGCGCAAATACCACCAGCGCACCGGGGCGCAATCTGGTTGGCAGCGCACTTAGTGACGGATTTCCCCATCTGCGCGTGTTTAGTGAATTAGGCGCTCCCGGATTGTTCAATTTTTACTGGTTAGTGCCGTGCAAAGGCAATGCAAACCTTTAGTGAATCTACCCCACAGTTTTAAACAACAGCACCCAACAGAGCTGACAATTTTATTTTTGATACATGCTGAGGGCCTCTAGAAAATGGGCAGTGGGCCGCAAATGGCCCCGGGGCCGTAGTTTGGACACCACTGACTGAGATGGTAGGGGAGCAGAGGTATGAGAACTGATAGACTGAAAATAGATTCAAGTGAATAAGACATAGTAAGTCTACTGAATTTTTTTGTAATTCTACAGTATTTTCCAAGTTACTATTCTAAAGTTACTCTCATAACTTTAAACATTTTTAGGTCCCACTTAGTAAAAATTTCTTGTTGTTGGTGGGGGGTGCTGCAGTCATGGCAAACCATAGCCCACGCTTGTCTGCCTTTTAATGGAAATGCGCACTGGGCCCACTCATGCAGGTACACACGCTAATGGACTGGACAAACATACAATTTTCTATACAACATAGTGCTTAACACTTTTATCTTTTTTTACAAACTGCACCAGAATGTCAGCGGAGAGCTTGGAATATCATTCATCTCGAAAAATTCAACACCTCACCTTTAATATACACACACGCACCTCTGGCCAACTGCTGACCCTAACAGGAAGCCGGCTGTCTTTGCAGCTCATGCAAAGATGGGAGTCCAATTCGAGGGCAGACTCGGGGCTATTCACATGGCTACGTCTGAAAATGACTTTCTGACAGCTAGTCGATACGCTGCCTCGCAATGAGCCGGACTCCCTCGCTAAAACTAACTGGCTGATTGAAGCTTCAATTACTGGATGTGATAGTGAGGTGTGTGCGCGCGGGTGTGCGTGCGTGCGTGTTTGGGAATTTTGGACTCCTGAAAGGGGGACAGGTCCATATACAAGCAATAATTAATATTTATCAACATGCATGGCAGCAGGTAGCGGAATTAGTGGCCAGTTCCACTAATGAAGACATAAAAGTGTACGTTAATGTTTAGCACACAAACTGTTTGCTCTAATGATCTCATTTGTGAGTGTGTGATTTGTATAAATAAAGAAGGTGCAGCAATTTGGACTTAGTTAAACAGTTGCACTTGCATTCGAATCATTTTGAGCAGTCTTACAAAGGGATTGAATATTATAAATGCTTTGTATTTGTTCCTCCATCTCCAACACAGTTATTTGCATCGCTTTTCAAAAGCACTCATCAAAACGAGCTCCCTGACTTGAATTCATGCCAGAACGGTTTGCAAATGAAGTTGTAGCTTGATGAAGATAAGTACTATATGACAGGCAATTAATTGTGTGAATTTTAGAAGTTAATGTCATTTTAGCTACAGTCTTTGCTCTGTTGCTTTACTTTGTCATGCTTTTTTGCTCAATTGGAGTTCTAAATGGATTTTTGTTCTGTTCTTGAACGGAACACAGCAGCATAGAGACAAGCACAGGTAGATAACAGAGACTGTACGTAATAGCTAATGTGAAGTTTCAGTGTTTTAAAGCAAGATTTTATTTGCATGCTGTACTATACATTTTAACAGATAGATTGTACGATTGAAAAGCTGTCATATTTCACAATTCCCAGTACCAGCATATAGCCTCCATCTGTGAGCTCATACCAGTGAGTGAGATCCGGGCCAATATTGATCCTTTAATGTCCCTTTATCCGGGTAGACTTCCTTTTTTTTTTATTTTGTCTCCTCAGACAAAACTTTTCGGTTGTTTTTGCATCTTCTGCCATGAAAGCAGCAATCGAGCGTGGATGTTCAAAACGACTTCCGACTTTGTAACGAATAGGGAAAAGAAGAAGTGACGTATGCCGTAAAGCAGTCCACATTTGTAGTTCTTGTGTAGCGGAGTTCCTGCCACTCTCCTCAAAGCTGCTTCGTGCCAGTAAAAGCAAGACGTTTTCTCAAGGTTGAGAAGTTCTAAAGTGTTGCTTCAAAACTATTAAATATAACTCATATCTCTAAGAGAGCCAGTGATGTGCATTTTGATTTAAATGTATTCATAAGTTAACGTTAGATGTAAATTTAATTCATACTGCACTTCTTATTTATGGGAGCTCATCTGAAAGTCCAGGATGAGCAACAAGAGAGAGAAATAGATGAGACACTGACAAAGAGGAGCCCTCTCCTCTGTCAAATTCTCTTCAATTACTTAACTCAAATTCAGGGAGGCGACCTAGCAATGAAACCTGTTCCATTAGTGGGACCTTGTTCACTAATTGAGCTCTTTGTGGCACGGTAAATTGATGAAATCAGGGAAGCTGGGCCTTTTGAGAGGAGCGGCGTGCCAGAACAACAGAGACTTTAATGACCTTTGTTTTTGAGGCACTGGTGATCGTATTGTATCTGTCGGATGGAAGACACACAGGAGGACAGACACTTACTGTGGGAATTCAGGGTTGTACAAAGTGGGTTGTAGGATCCCGGCTGGGAAAACTGAAGAACAATACAGACACAACATGATTAAACAAACACTACTGTATAGTAGTGCAAAAAACAAAAACACCGCTATTAGGTCTTTGCAAACACAAATAATTGCCATTATGTTCAAGAATGTTAAAACTTTTATAAATTTGGTGGTAAAGTACATAAGACTGAAGTATAGATTTGGATTTTTGCACTGCCCCAAAGTAAATTAATTAGTTCAAACCAAACTTTACAGGTTACAACAATTGCATTGAGCAGCATCTTACTGGAAATGTAACTTGATTGTTTGTTGAACAAAACAAGCTCAGTCAAAATTGGGCACTTTGAACATCAGGGGGCAAAATGGCATGTGCCAAGGCAGCCATGCATGTTCTCCACCGGCCTGCGTGGGTCTTCTCCGGGTACTCTGGTCTCCTCCCACATTCCAAAGACATGCATGGCAGGTTAATTGGGTGCTCTGAATTGTCCATAGGTGTGATTGTGAGTGAATGGTTGTTCATCTCCGTGTGTACCCCGCTTACTGCCCGAAGCCGGCTGGGATAGGCTCCAGCACCCCCGCGACCCTTGTGAGGAGTAAGCGGTTTAAGAAAATGGATGGATGGATATATTTCTATTGTGACAAAAAGTGGAGAAACAACCAGTATCAGTAATTGCTACTAATTAAGAGAGTAGGAAATGAAATTAGCTGAAGTAGCTGCTGCCAAAATGAGAGAAATGTGTGTGGGACAGGAATGTTCAACCCCCCCCCGACCCTTTACATCAGCTTACGAGAAAAGCATTGATTTCTTTTCAGCGAGGGATTTAAACCAGTTGGAAGGCTGGCAGGCAGCAAAGAAGGTGCTGCCTCCTAGTGAGCGACAAGAATAAGGAAGGGGTGACGAAGCGAGGCTATTTGTTAATTGAAAAGGTGTTACTGCTTGTTGGTCGTTAAAGCGAGGTACACGTGCTAACGAATTGAGCATTCACTTGATCCAAATCAGCAAATGCACAATTGTTGGATGGCTGATGTAGGGTGTGTTAAGATTATTCCTCTGTACGCAGATAAAACAGTCGGGGTCGACAATCGTGAATGGTAAACCTGTTCAATATTTATGATTGCAAATCCGTAAGGTGTGTGTGGTCAAATCAACCACAGACTGCCATTGTTATATGAAACGGAACAGTAGCTAATTAAGATGTGAGCTGAATCTAGCTGCTAGTGTAACATGTCCTTCAAGTCATTCATCACAATAGAAAAAGACCTGGAGTAGATTAGATAATGCAATGTAATCACCAGGTAATATGAGTAAGCATCTTCTATTTCTTCTTCTACTAGTACTTTCCTCTTTGAATGTTCTGGTAGTCTGGATGCCCTGTGGCACCATGCTGTCCTCACAGGTCATCAAAGTGTCCAACACCATTAATGGAATATACAAATTTAAAGTATGGTCTAACATTTCTTAACTGCCATATACCTGGCTGGCAAAAATAAGGTAACCACTGTCACATTATGACCAACAAGCAATATAATTCTTAAATTCCGTGATGAATGAAGAAAGTCGGTGCAAAGGTTTGTTCCTCCCATCGCTGAATTTCAGACATCATAACGCTGATGTTGACATCATCACATGATGGTCTGCTTCAGGATGCCAAGCTGCTGTGTGATTGCTAACAAAATCCCACTTTTGTTGGATTGGGGCAAATTAGGATAAACCTTCTGCTACAGCTCTAGTGTGCCAATTTAGGGGGATCTGTGTGTGATTAAGTATCGATCAATGCAGGATGTAGTCTGCCTTTCAACCAAAGTCAGCTGGGAGAGTCTCAACCTCAATTTACCTGAACGATGAAGTGGAAAGAACTTTAATGCCCCGAACTCCATCCAGTCATTCATTTTATATACCAAATCCTTATTTGGGTCACAGGTGAGCTGGGCCCTATGCCAGCTGACTTTGGGCAAGAGGTGGGGAACACCCTGCACTGGTCACCCGTCACATACAGTATAGACAAACAATTATACACACTCATATTTGCACCTAAGGACATTTTTTTTTTTGGACAATTTGGCAAGCATCTGCATGCAAACCCAGGGGCCTGAATTCTAACTCCCAACCTTTCAATGTGAGGCGGATATGCCACAACCACATCCAGCCACCGGCCATGAACACTGCTGGGCAGTGGCAGTTTTAGACCGTTTTACCAGTGGTGGCAAGGGGGTGGCAGGACGTTAAGTTTGGAGGTTGGATTTGACCATTTCTTCTTGGAAGAAATGGGGGTGGTGGGGGGGGGGGGGGGGGTTGCATCAGAATGGGAATAAAAAAAAAAAATATAGACACTATGGAGAAATGATAAGGAACTTCTATAATAACATTTTGAATTATTATTATTATTGACAGAGTCATTGGCAACAGAGGGGATTTGGGCAAGTGGGGTGGCTAGGGATTTGGTATGGGTGGCAGCTGCCAACCCTTGCCCCCCAGTAAAACCGCCTATGCTACTTGGGTAGAGTGACCAGACATCACGGTTTCGGGACAGTTCCGAATTTGAGCCTTGTGTCCTGCATTCCGGTGTATTTCACCAACCTCATTGTTTTGTCCCGTTATTACGCAGGTCTCATCCCGGTGTCCCGGTTTTCGGCATGTGTATGTCAATCATACAGTTGTCGTAGTGATTCATACAATAAACCCATTATGGTAAAAGGGAATTACTTCCTATTTATTTCAGGTTTACGTTCTCATTCGCATCCGCATCTAGTTGGTAGCAGGCAACAGACAGAGTGACCAGTGCAAAGTCAAAAGCACAGCCAAGATAGCATTTAGCATTAGCGACTGCCCTCACCCGCCATTGATGAAGATTGACTAGACTATTTGTAGCATCCCGATTTTTAATTGTGAAAATCTGGTCATCCTACTATTGGGGAAAAAATCCCCACTGACATGATCCAAAGTCTTGCAGAAAGGCTTTCCCGAAGAGTGGAAACAGTCCACAATTTTCAGGCCGAACAGATGAAATGAGCAATATTTGTGTTCATAGCGTTTGAAAAATCACTCACCCATTTGGTTCTTGTTAGGAAGGTAGTAGGCATTTAGGGCCTGTGGGGGGAGAATCCACCTGTGGAGATATCAAACAAACAAGCCCCTCACACACAGGCAAGCAGAGAGACACACACATGCACAAAAGTACTGAATAGAATCCCAGAACATTGTGTCTCTCATCTCTGTAAAACCCCCTGGTGAGAAGCATTCAGTGCCTGTGATCCCACAGTCACAGCTCTTTGCACTTGAAAACAAGGACAGTTCCTCTATGCTAATCCACTTGAAGCCAGACCAATCGATTGCCACCAAATTCCCCAAATGACTAACTCTGAAAGTGAGCGATGCCCTTGTTCCAGGAGGGAAAGACTGATGGCTCTGCGTGGGCTGTGCGGCGTCGAAGAGGAGCGAAAGACAAGAAGGAGGAGCATTTATTTATTTCTCAGTGACAAGACGGAGAGAGCGAGCAATGAAAGATGCACTTTTTGGTGATAAAGGGGGGAGTGCGTGATTCAACTCTTTAGGGTATTGAGCGTGGGCTAATGGAGCAGTTGTTCCGGGCATCTTGGAATAATAATGTGTGTCAGTGCAGAGAATCACTCAATCCAGGAGTATCAGGCTGCTGTATTTTGCAAAAATGAGCTCCATGTTTCACAGAATGTCCCTACTGTCTGGCTGCTATAGATAAGTAACGTAATGGATATTCTCCAGCTGTGTGTGTCAATTTTAAATCTGTTTGTTTGTCGGAATGGCGCAACCACGAATGTGTCAAACTACAAAGGACATCACAGAGACAATTGCTAAAAGGAGAAACTCACACTGTCTTGTCCACTTCTTCGTGAATCTTCTTGACCGACATCTTAATGTTGAATTTGATGGTGTTGAGAATGTTCTTGAAGTAGGTTTTCTCGTCCACGTCAAACTGCAAAACCAGAAGATATGATGACACCTAACATTGCAGTTAGTTCTGATAGTAATACAACAGCCCTTAACATACAGTATGTAACTACAAGATATATATATATATATATATATATATATATATATATATATATATATATATATATATATATATATATATATATATATATATATATATTTTTTTTATATATAAAGGAGCATGGTGTTTAGTGGTTAGCACGTCACAAATGTTCACATGTTTGAATCTTAGGCTGGTGCATGCTGTGCATTGTACACGTTTTACCCGTTCTTGTGTACCCACATAAATAAATAAGCATCTACTTTGAGTTAATTGAAGACTCTAAGCTCCAGCTCCCATGCGATCCTAATGAGTAAAAGCAGTACGTATTGAAGATGGATGGATATATTTTTTCAAGAAAGTGATTAGTGGATCAAGCTGCTTGTTTTTCACCATCAATTAGGTAGCCTACACCTTGCAATGCTTCATTAAACATCAACACATTTAATCAGGTCTACTAAAATAAACCAATTTTAGGCTGGACTTTTCAGCACTTTGGCAAGTAGTAGTTATTTACTGCTGACTATGCTGACCATGTTCGTGTGACAGTTCATAAACAAATCAGGCGGCACAGTTCTCCCCATGCCTTTGCCGAAGTGTCCATGAGCATGATATTGAATCCCACAATAACCTGACCCCTACATCACTATTACGTGAATGAGCTCTTAACTTTTGTTCCATGACGACATATTCCATTAATCCTTTAATGATTGGGGTGCAATTGTCAAGCGCTTTGAGCGCCTGAAGGTAAAGAAGGGCTACATAAGGCCATTTTACCATTTATACTATTCTATTACTGAGAACTCACCCACTCATAACAAGCACAACCTTTCTAGTGGATGTGAAAACATGCTTTTTCAAACCTTAAAGTCCAATGTACTCTTTGGTTGATGCAAGATAGGGGAAAAAAAAGGAAATCTAGCAAAATACAGGGTCAGCCAAAATGATCTGACACATTTGTAGGTTTAATAAAAGACAAATAAAGTAAAGAAACCAAAAAGTCTTTTGATTTTCGAAAAGTACATATAATGCCATTCTGTTTCATTATATTTTGAAAATTGAATCAATCAAATGAGATCCGTTATTGTCTGCACACTGTCGTTTTTGTTTCAATGCAGATCCAGTAGCTCTGAAGCTGGTAACCCATAACAAGATCGTGTTACGAGCTGGTACGGGATCATGTCTACCAAGTTTGAAGTGCAAACGGAACGCTCGTTGTGTTGGAGTTACAGATTCGTTTGTTTTGATAAACGTTTCCACAATGAAAGCGCCATGTTCACCAGTCCAATTCATGGCATCAACTGAAAAAGAAACAAAAAATAATGGCACTATACAGAAACAAAACAAAAAGGCATTACAGTATATGGAAAAAAAAGGCATTATATGTACTTTTCGAAAATAAAAACACATTTTTGTTTCTTTACTTTATTTGTCTTTTATTAAACATACACATGTGTCAGATCATTTTGCTTGACCCTGTATAAAAAGTCCAACAGAAATTTTTACTCTGTTGCAAATCTATGACCTGGCATTTTTGAAAGATTTATTCCAAGCTGGGCTCACACTGTACAACCATTTGGCAACCATTTGAACTTTGGTCCCTATAAAAATAGTAATGCTAAAAGCTAGCATGCTAATGCTAACATAGAAAGCTCTTGCACTTTGAATTCAAAAGTATGTCACTTTGCTTGTCACTGTTAGAAGATGATATTAAGACATAATAAAATACATTCCTCATATTTAGCTCTAAAACATAAACATATCTAACATCTAACATATAACATATCTAACAGCCATTATTTGTCATTGTGCATTAATGTATGTCTGATTATGTATAATGCATAATGTGTGTATGTTTTTTTTTTTTTAATATTTGGATAAAATTGTTCATGCTCAAGTTGAAAAAAACAAACAAAAACGGAACATAACCTTAAAAGGGGTGGAGCCTGGGTCACTGAATCCCCAAAACATATTTTTATGGATCTGGTAAAAGTCAATATATTTTTTATTTTTATTTATTTATTTATTTTTAATTTTATTTTAACATTCAAAGATAATTTTGGAAAATCTAACAAGATGTAATATAATTAGACAATCTGTCTTGCAAAAATCTCATCAACAACTAACACATAGTATATTTTTGTACACAAATACAGCCATTGCCATCTTACCAACATAAAAGTTGTTTTTATATTGTATTTTTTTTGTCCATCTGACCTTGTTTTCATTTGTGTTTTTGCTTCTTGGCTCTCACTGGGCCACATGTGCTTCTGTTATCTGGACTGTTTCAAATATGTGTTAGCAGATTACCACAATCTCACATTTCTGGGTATTTTCTTTTATTATCTCAAATTATGCAACCTCTATTACAGGAGATGTTTTCTGCTAAATTTATAGCAAGATGGGCTGCTCTCCTTTTTCTTTGGGTAGCTAAACAGTAACCCATTCTGACAGGAACCTAGTGTACAGACATTGATCTTCATATTACTGAATGTTCACCCTGTTTGAATCATCACGCCTAATTTGAAGGGTTCATTTTTTTTCTCTGCCCAATGTATGGCCTCTCCATTGAAATGTACCCCATGAGGGAATGCCTGATGGAAAATCATTTTTAGAAAGCAACGGTGAGAAAGGGAGAGCTCATGACTCACCCCGTATTCTTGATCTATGAGCTCAGGTTTGACCAGGAAGTCAGGGTAGCCTGTCATGACCATCATGTACTTGAGCTGAGAAAGAGCAGTTGGAGAAGATTAGGAGGGACAAAGTATAAGTGGAAAGTGAGGAGGAAAAACAAGACCACTCTCCATACATTTGCCTCCAACTTCTATTCAATTTACATTTGTGTCAGGAGTCGGGCACACACATCTGCTGGAGCGCACACATCAACTAATCAAGCAAACCAAGTGAAATAGGATTACAGGGAAGCTCTTTATATTCGGCAAGGCCCTATAAAAGGATTATAATTTCACATTGTAAATGTATTAGAAGGGATATCTTGCTGTGCAGACCCTAAATCAGCACCACAGAGAGATCCGTATTCACAAAGTCAAGTCCTTGACGTATTCTATCACTTTGTTTCATCTACCCTAGCAAGAAGTCAAACCCGTAGAAGGAACAGAAGTGGAAAACTAAACAAATCCAAATCCAACTCGGGCTCTGACTGGAACTTGCATGTGTGAGATGGAGGAATAAAAGTTTGAAACCTTTGCTCTGGCTGCTTCCTTGGTGGCTTCGTCCATCCAGTCGAGCTCCTGCAGCCGCAGGTCCAAGGAATGCTTTATATCCTCCACCAACTCCTGCACCTGGAGGGGGATCACATTACATTTTAGGTTCCCTTAAAACAGATTTTCTCACTTAGCTTCTTTCCTGTAACGGAATAGGCTTAACACAGGAACATAATGCTTTTCCCAGATGTTGGAATAGTCTTTGACGTGAAGCTGCTGCTGCCCGCCATATTCATTTTTGGATGTGTAAAAGGATGTACAGTAATAGAGGCATGATCAACAAGAACTAGAATGCCACTCAGTGGAACACAGACCTCCAGTGAGGCAAAAACGGAAACAAAATTGAGGCTTTGCTATTTGTGGCGAGAGTTTGCAATCATCAGCTTATGCTTTAACAAGAATAAGAAATGACTCTTGTGATACCCCACACAAAATTTTACGGGTTCTTGCCCCACTTCCAGAAATGAAAAATCACTTGTGCAATTTTGCCAAAAACAAACAAACCAAAAAAAACAAACAATCAAAAACAATATGTCTTGTCTTTGCATTCCTCGCTTTCCAGAGATAATTTTATTCCTAATAATTATCACGCTTGTCATGAGGAGTGTCTGCTGTTCCATCAGCGTGTATTCCTCCATGTTGGGTACTCGGGATGACAAAACACTCGTCTTGAAAGCCGCCTCTTGTTTATCAGCAAGAGCTCCCGAGGCTTTGTAATTTCTCTTTAAGGCTGTGGTAAGCGTCATCTGTCAAGCCTGCACATCACAACCAGCAGCTTTGCCAAACTATGTGGGCATTAGACCTTAAACTAAGTCGGCTTTTAGTCAATAATATGAAACAGTGCACTGCTTTCTAGACACTTTCTGAGCCTGTTGTAATCTTTAATAAAGCATAAAGGGTTACATTTACTTAAACTTACTGCTATACAGAAATATAGTAGTAGAAGAAAAAAAAAGGCTGCTACCGGTACTCAATTTAAGCATATGTATGGGCTGAATTCTCAACTCTTTGAATTTTATGAGGATTTATTGTGTGCGATATGAAAACACAAAGTACCTAAACATAAGTGTTGTGTTGACAGGCTATGGTGTTACAGAGGTTTAAAAAAAAAAAAAACATTGGGAATTATATCCCCATGTCCTAGAATGGCCAAGAGACTGAGATAAGAATAACAATGTGGAAGGATCAAGGTGGGAGAAAGACGGTCCATAGGTGATCGAGGACCAGAGGTGTGGGATTAGTGCGAACTGGCTTAGCGAGAGCATTATGTTGGCCACAGATAGAATTTTCAGATTGGAGCTCAGCAAACCATCAGAATCATGCGGCTGTTTCAGAAACCCAAGATGAAATGTAAGAAAGAAATGCATTAAATATAAATTCAGATTAAAAAGTTTTTTTCCTATTAAGGTTAGAATGTTGATGTGTTTTCAGCAATAAACGTCAAAAACACATTTGAGGCCAAGGTCAGTTTTTACATAGTTGGAAGGCTGTATGGTTTCACACTGTCCAGATTCCTCTCAAAGCCAGAAGCCCTCATTGCAAGCAGTCATTGGAAAGTAGCTCACATTTTGTGCATTGTGAACGTAACAAACGGCACAAAACGAAAGGTATGCATTCATTGTTCCATTCATTCACCCTCCAGCTTGCATTCTTACCTTGGCCTTGCTCTGTGACGAGAAGTGCTGCTGGACAAAGAGTGCTCCCAGGGCCATGCCAAAGTGTTTGTTGGCCTGCGTGAGGCACAGTCTGCCCAGCTCCAGCTGCTGCTCGGTGCCATCAATCTCCCGAGAAAACTCGTGGATGGTGCTTCGGAAGGCGGTTGACAGATGTTCACTTAGTGCTGCCACAATGCGCCACAGCATGTAGTTATGGAGAACCCTAAGGTGGAAGATACAAGAAGCCCACAAAAGAGATTGTGATTGGCTAAAGCAACACGGAAGTGAGAATGTATGTTTTTTTTCCATTGAGATTTAGTCTGCAGGGGAGGTACAGTGACTGCATGATATGGGCCCTTAAATGTTGTGGTTGCTGAGTGTACCTAGGCCTAAGGATAAGCCATGTCCAGGAAAAATTGTTGATTAACATACAACTTGAC
The DNA here is from genome assembly GCF_051991245.1 of Festucalex cinctus. Taxonomy (NCBI): domain Eukaryota; kingdom Metazoa; phylum Chordata; class Actinopteri; order Syngnathiformes; family Syngnathidae; genus Festucalex; species Festucalex cinctus. The sequence continues at coordinate 24,536,819 of NC_135423.1, read as the reverse complement.
AACAACACCATGGGGGCCGTCTCGACCGAACTTTTAGCTCTCAAAGTATCTGAAGAGTATTGAGAAATGAGAGCGCAAGACAATGAATGAAAATAAATGGAGAGCGGTCTGGTTCAGTCAAGTCCAGTGCGGCAAAAAAGGGGCACTAAAAGAGAAAGGGGATCATTCATTTATGCATTCAAGTTGAGTCTTCTTCCTCAGATGACAGAATGCTGGTGTGCTCTTGTGCCCTACTCTGCTGGGTGCACTCTTTCAATGTGCTGTGGGGGACAGACGCTCCACTCCCATTGTGAGGATCCATCTGAGGCTCAAGGCATGTTGTCATTGTTTCCTCCCCAATTTTATTTTTTCCTGTGTATGACAGATATGGAATCAGAAGAGGCTGGCAACAATACCCCGAAGGTCCTGCCAATAAAGCACTTGTGTTGTGAATGTAATTGATGGCAAAAGGTAAAGGAAGGCGGGCTTGGAGGATGCAAGCTACTAAATGATGAATTGTGTTGCAAAGCAAATGCAACATACCTAGAATTTAGTTTGTATATCTAGATTGCTCAGATGCCATTTAGGTCTAATATAGTACATCCATCCACTTTATGTAAGTGTAATGTAACTGTTTTTTTTTTTTTTAGATGTAATGTAAATTATCCATCCATCCCTCCCTCCCTCCCTCCCTCCATCCATCCATCCATCCATCCATCTTCTTAACCGCTTGCTCCTCATAACTTACAAGTTATATGCAACATTTTTTACAAGAACATCATGCAAATTAAATTGTGATTGGTCAGTTAAGATCCAATCATGAACCAGAAGTGTTCACATAAACAAATTGTGCGTTTTATTGATTTAGACACTGAATATTTCATGTCCACTGCAACCATTTATGGGTCTAAAGTGGTTAAAACGGCTACAGTAGGTTGTCAAAAATAAAAAAATAAAAAAATGCTTTTGTGAAAAATTAATATACTGGTTAATAATATCCATTTGCGTTACTAATACATGTGCCAAAAAAAGGGGGGTTTAAAGGCCCATGACGCAGGATTCAGAGTTTTTGCACATATGCGACCCCTCTGGCGAAACGCGGAATGGACGCCAGGATCATGAGCATGACGTCATGCTCAGAGTAAAAGTTAAAGTTTCCGGCTCGACCGTGCCAACATTATTTTACTTTACAGAAAAATAGGGGCAACAGTCATTGTGCCACAGTAGTGCCTCCTGTCAATTATACAATTCTTAAAACGTGTGGGTGAAAAATATGGTTATTTTAACACTTCAATTTGAGTCTTAAGTTGCATCGTACCCCTTTAAATGCTCCACTCACCATATAGAAAGTGCTGCAGTGTTTTGTTTATAAATAAATAAATAAATTAATAAATTAATTAATTAACTATGAATAATAATAATAATAATAATAATAATAATAATAATAATAAAATGATCAGAACTCAGAATCGGCCGATCTTAAAATGAAGTGACTAGGACTCTGGTCCAAAAAAGTGTGATCGGGACATCCCTAATATTAATATTAATAAAAATAATACATTCATCAATCCATCCATTTTCTGAACCGCAAACTCCTCACAAGGGTCGCGGGGGGTGCTGGAGCCTATCTCAGCTAGCTATGGGCAGTAGGCGGGTACACCCTGAACTGGTCGCCAGCCAAAAAATAAAACATAAATAACAAAAAAAATAATAAATTGTGTGTTCTAATTCTTACACCTTTCAAGCAGAAAATAGCCTTCATCAAAGTGTGTTTTCTTACCAACAGTCAAATACAACACTCACTTCCACATGATGAATTCTAAGCAAACACTTCATCTATTACAATCCCTACACATCATATTTATTTAATACACAAGGCTGTTGCATATACATTTGACATGAAACATCTTTTCACACAACTTGACCTTCTTTACAGCCACCTAAAAAGTCAAGACCTCCTGCCTGATAACATGTATAATGTGTCAGCATGTACATTTGCAGTAATAGAGCGACAGCAGAATGCACAGCTCAACCAGTGGGTCTTAATTAGTGAAGGAGTGAGGGCTCATTAGCTGAATGGATTTTAATGAGGCTAGTTAGGGAGATGAAAAGACACTGTCCTCCCATTAACAAAGGTAATGACCCTGAAGGGTAATGGGTGGGACTGAGAGCCTCCTGTATTCCAATCCTTGCAATAGCACTGCATTTCCAGGCTATAAGCGCGAATACAGTTGTATACCGTTATAATATCAACACTGTACAGTGGAAAAATCACTCAACTACCCTCTGAAAATGCAAAACCAAAAATGAAAGAGTCAAAGTATATGTTTTGAGACTGGCTTTTACGAAAGCACCTTTGTGTTTCACAACCGTATATTTTCAGTTCAGATGAGCTCTAAACATTCATTTGTGAGCGCAAGTGCTAAAAATGAGTGCTAAAGCACCATGAAATCCCGTATTTGGTGAACCGTAAATTACATTATAACTAGACTGTGTGTGTATTTTGAAAGCAGGACAACACACAGAATCCTGCGCTGCAGGGCACAGCGGCATCGTACACATAAGTGCAGAAATACAGCGTCAACATAAATCAGACTATACAGTATACTCTTCCAACCCGAGCTTGGATCGCCATTAAATAGCAAACCATTAAAAATGACACACACCGGCGTGCCAACCTCACACTCACACACCCTTGAGAGTGACGATGAACAGAAGGAGCAGACGGAGCAGGAGCAGTGGTGAGGGGAGGAATGTGTGACAGATTCTGGTGTTGTCATTATGCGTTCTCCTCCATTGGAGGCTTGCTCATCTGGCTAATGGGATCGGCTGCAGTCACTGCAGTGGCTGGAGCCGGCATAGAGTGGGCTGGAGAGAGGGACAAGAAAATTGCTGGAGGAGGTTAAGATGGAGGTGCGATTGCTTTTGGGTAGACATACATGTGACCGGATGTCATGAATGTGAGAGAATAAACACTGGGTGAGTGATGTGCCTTGCTCATTCACAATTAAGGCGCTAGGGTCCATTCCTGTCCAGGAAATTGTACCTACAGCCTTTTAGTCACAGGGTGACTTCTTCTTAACCGATTGGCTTTAGCCGCAGGAATGAAGGAAAAGGCTAGATTGCCCCTTAAGAACGCTTCGTGAACTTTTACTGACCTTTCTGAAAAACAAACTTGGTGAATGAGGCCCACACTTTTTCATTTTCAAAGCTCCAAGTCCAGATTTGAAAGGCAACACTATGTGTCACTGCTTCAAATTGCAAGCCTGTGTTCCAACTTGGGAACGTGAGAAATCAGTTTTGGAAGGTCTTTCAAAGGACCAAGTTTTGTGTTGTAAAACATAAGCATGCCGATTTCAACAATATTAAACAGGAATGGCGAAAAATCCTGCATATTGGGTTGGTTTGAGAGGGACCAAATACACTCAAGCCAATGCCCACTGCCATAAAGAGATTAAAATCTGATTGATTCTTAAACTCTAATCGTAGCTATTAGAATGTATTTATAATTTTATAATAATAATATGTATATAATATGGGCGGCACGGTGACTGAGTGGTTAGCATGTCCGCCTCCCAGTACTGAGGACTCGTGTTCAAGTCCAGGCTCTGGCCTTCCTGGGTGGAGTTTGCATGTTCTCCCTGTGCCTGCGTGGGTGTTCTCCGGGTACTCAGGTCTCCTCCCACATTCCAAAGATATGCATGGCAGGTTAATTAGGCGCTCCGAATTGTTCCTAGGTGTGAATGTGGATGGTTGTTCGTCTCTGTGTGCCCTGCGATTGGCTGGCAAACAGTTCAGGGTGTCCCCTGCCTACTGCCCAGAGCCAGCTGAGATAGGCTCCAGCACCCCCCGTGACCCTTGTGAGGAATAAGCGGTCAAGAAAATGGATGGATGGATGCATATAATATAAAAATAATAATATAATAAATAATAATAAATATAAAATTATATATAAAAAAAATGAACTCGCAATATTTTGGATGATATTCGAGAGCGTTGTGCATTATTATTATTATTATTATTATTATTACTATTATTTTATGAATGTGCGGCGGCACTTCCATCTTAAATATTATAAAAAAAATTTAATTTAAATTTTAAAATAATATAAAGTTTCGTTCTAATACTTTTAGCATGTAATTAACATATGTCTACGCATGTACTCATAAACTTTGGGGTCAATCAGCCACGGTTTTCATTCATGCCACCGTAATGCATGAATGATGTTGGATGTGTCGCGCTGCATTCACGTCTACAATTAAATGTATTTTTTTTTCTCTCGTTCTTGAAGAAAGAATATTAAACCCGAGATGGAATGATATCTAAATTATGACAATGCTTGACGACGCCATACTCATTTTTATAGCACAATTAGACCATGAGGAAAATAAGTCCAAAATGAACAGGGCCATGTTGCTTGCATGCAAACACACAGCGACTGGACAAAAATGTCCATTAATTACATCTTCTAATAAAAAGGAAACGAAAAATAATAATAATTGAATTGGTTGTGTGGGCCAATTTGACTCATTTTTTAGGTTAATTCAGACATTGTCTCAAATGTCGCTTTTACATTGCAAACACGTCGTATATATGTCGCAAAATGACAGCCAGGCATGTCATGGAGAAAAGTGGGGAAGAGAAAAAGAACCAGCCGGATATGGATAATAAGTTATTATAACCAGGTTATGTTCATATCTAGAACAAAATGAATTATCCATACCGGATACTCGTGTTATACGGATATCCGGCTCATCCCTAGTTAAAACAATGCAGCAGAAATCAGTCTTCTAATGAGTTTTCAAATAAATGAATACCGGGCTTTATGAAATGCTTTGGACACCATATGGTGTAGATAAAGTGCTGTATACCCGGTAAGTCTTCTCCATTTTGGGAAATACAGTACATATTTTTTTTCCGCCAGGAAATACTTCATACTAAGTTATGAATCCAACCGGAATTCTTTTATTGATGTTGGCACGATTAGCAAATCAGGATTTTAAGAGTGAGTCCAACCACTAATTGTTATACGCTAACACCGACCAGTGTGCACATTTCGACTTTGCAGTTAGGGTGACAAAATCTTCGAATTATAGATGATGCAGCAGACTATTTGATCCATTTGCAGCAACTCCCCTCAATGTTATCCAATGAACAGCGATCACACCAACCATGACCCTCAACTCCCACGATGTTAAGACAGTGGGAGTGCATATGAACGTGTGTGCACTGTAAAACTCTATTTACTTTAGTTTATACAAGTGGGATTGTCATTTAGAGAGTGTTTTGTTATTAGAAGTATAATTATGTGAGCTATAATGGTTTAATTAAAAGTTTTGTTATAAGATTTCTCTTACACTCAATTTATCATCATGTATAAGCCTGCTGAAACACTCATAATTGTGTGCTTAGCTGACAGGCAAACATACTAACACATATACTGTATAAATGCTCACATCCATATCTGCAGCCTCCACTGCTAACTCTATAATAAGTCAACATCTGTCTGTCTCTATTACTGTATCTAGCACACAGTCCCTCTTGAATCACAGTCATGGTGTTATAGTGGTGTTTTTGAACAAAAAGATGTTCGAGACAAACAGGACACTTCTAGAGTTCATTTTGAATACCTGTAAATGGTTGACACAGCAGACAATAGAATGTCAGCCAAACAAACAAACAAACAAACAAACAAACAAACAGGCAGTTGTCAGCATTATATTTCAGCCTGAGAGGGTAATTGAGAGAGTTTGGGGTTCTGAATTCAGCTACAAAAAAATAAAAAAATAAAAAAATAAAATAAATAAATAAATAAATAAAAAATCCATGATTGCAGTGGTGCTACGCTGGACATTAGGGTAGTGGACCAGGGTGTTATGGTTTTGGCAGTTCATCCAGAACATGTTTGGAATTACTTTTTCCAATAATTGGTACATAAAACAGGCAAACTCATTCGCTGCCAAATGAGCGGCTTAATTTCCTACCTATCTATGCAAAGGCCCGACATGTTTAGTGCCTTTGGTGAAACACTACTCCTGCTGGCCAGTTGGAACAGCTTGACAAATTGGTCAGAGATGCTACGATACATTAGCGGGCACCATGACCAACCTTTGTCGATGAATCTGCTCAAACAGCTGACACATTTTATTTTTCTGCTTGTGCAAGTAAAACAACATTGTAGCATTAACACCTCCAACCTTTTCTGGACAAGCCGTATCAAATCAAATACTCTTCACTCACACCCCAAAAATCTGATTTGGGGGGTCTCTCAGTAGATATCCTGCACTTGTGGTGTATTTATACATGTTGCTGTACAGTAAATTCTGTAGAGTAAATTTTACTCTAAACGAAGTGTATTTGGTCCCACTCTAAACAGAGTAAGATTTACACTTGGAACAGAGTAAAATAAAACATGATTTAAAGAAAAAAAATCACTCAAGGGTTGAGGAACAAACCCACAATTCAGGTTTCGGAGCAGCCAATCTCCTGCAATTGGCTGGCAACCAGTTCAGGGTGTACCCCACCCACTGCACGAAGCCAGCTGGGATAGGCTCCAGCACCCCCAAGACCCTTGTGAGGAGTTAGCGGTTTAGAAAATGTATGGATGGATGGAGACAGCCAATCTACTCACTGAGCCATGCAGCTGCTACTATGTGCTCCCATTTTTTATTTTTTTTTAATGAACTCAAAGATCTAAAACTTCTTCCATATACACAATATCACAATTTCTCTCAAATATTGTTCACAAACCAGTCTGGGGGACTCAGGAAACCAGGATTGACCTTTGTCCCACAGGCCCAATAAAACAAAACAAAATTGCACCTTTCAGAGTGGTCTTTTGTTGTGGAAGTCTGCGCACCTGTGCACTAATCATGGTGTCTAATCAGCATCTAGATAAGGCACACCTGTGAGGTGGGAGGGATTATCTCGGCAAACGAGAAGTACTCACCATCACAGATTTAGACTGGTTTGTGAACAATATTTGGTGATATTGTGTATGTGGAAGAAGTTTTAGTTCATCTCATAAAAATAGGAGCAAAAACAAAAGTGCTGCGTTTATATTTTTGTTGAGTATAAATAACCAAATAAAAATGGTGCCTCACCAACATATCATTTGAATGCTTCACTGTGTCAACGCCTGATGGGAGAAACCGAAAGTAGTCTTGAAGTTGATTGCCCATCATTGCCTATTGCCTTTTTAGTTGTTTTTGTTTTTCTGTCTGAGGAAACTTTCCAAGTTCCACATCGATAAGTCCTTGATGATTTCATTTTAGAAATCATACATTGAATCTGTTGTTTTCTCTCTTCTCTGCTGGTTTGGCAACCTTAACACCAAATGCACTGAGAAGAATAATTGAAATATTGGGAATTCATCAACGCTCACTTACACTGTTTTATTGTTTTTGATTGAATTGCTTGATTTGGTATGAGTACATTATTAACTGTATACCGTTATGGATGGGCGTTGCTTCGGACGTTGTTGATTTGTGTGCCAGTATACACTGTATTTTCTTAAACTTTTTATGGTCTTAGATCAGTGGTGTCCAAACTACGGCCCGGGGGCCATTTGCGGCCCGCCGTCCATTTTTCAGTGGCCCGCGACATGTGCTAAAAATGGCATTTGACTCAGTTAAAATAAAATAAACAAAATAGAATTTTTTGGAGATGGTCAAAGTAAGAAGGGAGGGTATCGAAAAACATCTGCAATTAAAGGTTATTTTAGTTTACTAAAACTAATGAAAAAACTAAAACTAATATAAAAAAAAACAATATTGTTATCGAAATAAAATAAAAACAAAAATGCTTTTTAAAAAAACGAAAACTAACTAACTACATTTTATGTTTACAAAACCAACTAAAACTAACTATAATTATAGAAAACATGTCCTTTGTTTTAGTCTTGGGTAATTAATTTAATACATAAGTTTTGGGGATAATTTTAAATGTAATTTTTAGTAGATTTATTTGGATATAAACCGGAATAATGATGTTTGAAAGTATGTCACACAGAAGTGACGTCATCTAGCAACAGCCAATACAAAAGCACGAAAAGATGACATTGCTCCCATTGTGTTTTTTTAAATATTGTACACAAGTAATACACATTAAAAAAACCAAAAAAACAAAAAAAACAACCTAATACTAATACTGAAACTAACAAACTAAACTAAAACTAGGATTTTTTTTTAAAGAACTAAACTAATAAAAACTAAGAACCACCCTGAATACTAATAAAAACTAACTAAAATGAAAAATTCCAAAACTATAATAACCGTACTGCCTGCCATATTACAAATAAATTGGTTTATATACTGTAGCATTTTTCTAATTATGCAAAAGCACAAATAAATTATTTGTACAATTTTTAGGACTAAACACAATTTATCTTCATAACATTATGTGGCCCTTGCATCCTTCTGATTTTCTGATTATGTGGCCCTCAAATGAAAAAGTTTGGACACCCCTGGCTTAGATTTTAGCTATGCTTGCTGCAACTATAATTGCCCCTATGGGGACACAAATAAATTTGAACTTGAACTTATACTGTGTTCACCCACATATCCACTTTAATGACAGTGAATTGGAGAAGCCCCAAAATGTTAAACCTAATAGTTCTACTTGAAATAGTAGTTAGTTATTAGTTTCCATTTTCTTGAACAAAATCTTCTTGAAATATGGCAGCAACAGACTTGTCTCAAAGTCGAGAAGTTCTGAGTTCAAAGCTTGGCATCGCATGTTGTCCCAGTGCTTGGATGCTAGGTATCACACACGAGATAGGTTAAGTGACGATTCTAAATTCCTCATTGATGTGACTGCATCTAGCAGGCAGGCCGGAGAGCATTTTGCCACTTGCACAAACTCTTCAATTGGTGACAGACGGAAATTCTGAAGGACTGAATAGGAATAGGAACAGATTAGACTATTGTGTCTTTATGGTGTTCCATTAGAGGTATACTTATTGAGGTACACTATTATATTTTTCCTAAAGTCTTAATGGAGCTGGAGGCTACTGTAGATGACTGACTTTTGTATGTATGCAAGTAGGAGTATGACACGTATGACATCAACCCATTTTTCCACATTAATGACAAGAAAGTAATACAGCCGCCAGTCATCCTGTCAGTCAGCCATGCGTGCGGCTTGAGTGTTGCTGTGTAGAGCACAGAGACTATTGGCGCGCTGTCAGTGGCTCTAACACACATCTTGATGTGGTATAGCCCTGCAACCTGTCAAGTGGAAGAAGGGGAAAGAACAATGTGTGGCGTGTGTGTGTGTGTGCAAGTGGGAGAAGAGTGTGGGTAGATCAATAATAATCAGCTGCTGCAGAACTGGGAGGTAATTCAACAGGAATTGATGTGCACTAACATACTCAAATGTGCATGCACAGGAGGACCTGAAAAAACAAGTTATATGACAGCTCCAAACAAAACAGCATGCGATGGCATTACACACTCACACAGCACAAAGCAATTTTAAACTCAAGAAAGCGCTCATAAAGGACCAAGCTAAAAATGCATACATCAAATAGAATCGATTTTGGAAAACATCAGTGGCCACTCCCCTTGCCCCGACATCCAACCGTTCACAACCTTCCCACTATTTTACCTACTCACTTCTTGTTTACCTTTTCGATGTGGTCTTGATGATGTCGGACACTTTTTGTATGTAATCTGTGGCAAGCACCACTATCTCCTTTTCTTCAGAGAAGTTGTCTTGGAAGATTTTATCCAGCAGGCGTTTCCAGTGAAGCTGCGGTCAGACATGTAGTCGTCAATTGGCATTGCAAGTTTAACTATGTATGATGCTGCTGGAATTATTTGACTGACTTTGATGAATCCAAACTGTGAGCCCCCGCTTTTTTAAGATTAATATCTGAACTGAGAAAATGGTGAATGTTATTTACAACAGAATCAAATGATGTGTTTTGGTTTTTGCTTTTCACAGTGTTGATGCTTTCATGGTGTTTTTCTCATAATAAGAAAAGAGGCAATTCTAGGGAGCGAACATCTCTGGTGCTCAGTCTGAGCATGCCGAACCACGCAATTAGTGCATTAAGAAAGCAACAATGTGTTTTTGACAAATGCATACTGGATTCATAGTGGATTCAAACTCTTTCCCCTCTCCAAATCTCAGTTTTGTATTTAATACAAACTACAATGTCACGTTCTAAACCAACTTAATATGTCAGATGTTCTATTATACTCTGAAAGAATACAGTACTTAAGCATGCGCAATCACAGATTCATTATAATAGGGCTGTTCTAGGCTGGGTCATTACCTTAATGAAAACCGAGGCAAAGATTCATGTCAATATTCACAGTCAATATTGCATATTGTTACGCAATAATTATTCTGCTCTTTATGAGATTT